>NC_057801.1:784437573-784497944 GCF_018294505.1 Triticum aestivum
GTGTAGTATCGTAAAATACCAGCAAACGAAAAAGAATTAAAATGGAAACACAAAATTAAATGAAAAAGAAATCATAAAACTAAAAACCCCCCAAACCTTATAGTACCGGTTGGTCTTACCAACCGGTACTAAAGGGCTCCAGGCCCCCGGAGCTGGCTCGTGCCACGTGGTTGCCCTTTAGCACCGGTCCGTGTTGAACCGGTACTAAGGGGGGGGGGGGCTTTAGTGACCACAATTTAGTGCCGGTTATGTAACCGGCACTAAAGGGCCTTACGAACCGGTGCTATTGCCCGGTTCTGCACTAGTGTAGGGTATGAGAGGAGATGGTGCTGGTGAAGTTGTTGATGAAGATTGCCCTCCCCAAGATGAGAGGGTTGTTGGTGATGACAATGGCAATGATTTCCCCCTTCGGGGGGGAAGTTCCCCCGGTGAAATCGCTCTGTCGGATGGCAAAAGTGCTCCTGCGCAAGTTCTTTCTCGAGACAAGGTCGTTTCGTCTCGAAAGTCCTCTCCCTGATGATTTTAGGTCAAAATCACGTATGTACCAGAAGTGGGGCTTCGGAAGTGGGCCGAGGTGGGCATATCCCACCTGGGCGCGCCAGGGAGGGCCTGGCGCACCCTGGTGGCCCGTGCACACCAGATGGACCCCTCCAGTAGTTTTCAGCTCCAGTATTTATTATATATTATATAAAAAATCTCCGTAAAGTTTCAGCTCGTTTGGCACTACTACGGAAAACCTTATACACAGAGGTATAGGAGTAACGCTAGTCAAAACTAGGCGCTACTGCTACTCAGTAGTAGCGCTTGTCGCAAAAGCACGCTAGAACTATAGTTTAAGCAGTAGTGTGTGTGCGTAGAAAAGTGCTACTACAATAATTCCCACACTGTTGCCGGTAGGCTAGTAATAGTAGTAGCGATTCTTTCTAAAACATGCTACTGCTAAATGCTTTGTAGAAGCCTGTTTCTGGTGTAGAGTGCTACTGTTATTAAAAAGAAAATAAATAGAGAAATAAGTAGAAAAATAAATGAAAATCAAAGAAATAGAAAAAGGAGAAATGAAAAAAAGAAAATGTGAAGAAAAAGAAAAGAAAAATAAAAATAAAAGAGAAAGGCATAGGAGTAGCGCATTTTGCCAGAACGCGCTATAGCTAACTTAGCTATAACGAGTTTTTCCAAAACGCGCTACTGCTATTTTGACTTAACCCCAGCCACGCGGGCTCAAAACTTTGCTAAGTCATTTCCCCTCTCCCCCTATCTCCCCACTCCTCCATCGCCGCTGTCGATCGCCCTGCCTCCCTCGACCTCACCGCCACCGCTGGAGGCGCTCACCGCCGCCGCCCTTGACCTCACCACCACCGCCCGAGGCCGCCCCTCGACCTCACCGCCGCCGCCCAAGCCCGCCCAGGACCTCAGCCGCCTGAGCCCGAGCCTGCCCTCGCCGCCGACCGTAAGGCTCTCCCTCTCCTCTCCCCCACCCTCCTCTCTCTCTTTCTGCTAGGGCAATTGATATGTTGTTGCTGCGCTGATGTTCATCTGAACCCCAGATTTGTTTAGGGTAGTAGGCATTTTTTCTAGCATTTAGGAAAAATGATTAGCAATTTTTTTAGGAAATTAGCTAGGGCAAATATTTATGAAAATGCCTAAATAGTAATTCCATCTAGGTTAATTAACTTATGTGAATTTAGTTATGAACCCTAGGAGTTAGCAGTTGTGGTACTAGTAGATGTTAATTAGATTAACTTAGGTTAATTAGGTTAGGGATTAGTGCAGTAGCATATAATAGGACCCTAGGAATTAACTTAGGTTAAATAGGTTAGGGAAGTAGGGTTTTACTAGGTTAATTAGGTGAAGTTAAATGAATGACATAAATGAATGACATTAGTAGTTAACTGATTTTTTAGGACAAATTTGTATATGCTTAAGTACTTAACTACTTGTATATGCTTAAGTAGTTAACTAAATATATTATAGGGTTGTATATATAGTTGCTTAAGTACGTATATAGTTGTTCTGCACCCAATGTATGCTTAAGTAGTTGTATAATTCCTAGTGTTCATCAATGGGTGGTTAAGTAGTTGTAGATGCTTAAGTAGCCAGCTAGGGTTCATCTTATTAGTTAGTACTTGAAGATGCTTAAGTACTAGGGCAGTAGGGTTAGGGTAGTAGGACATAATTTGAATTGAGTTCTAGGGTTCATAATTTGTAATTTGTGTAGATTTTCTTAAAGTGTGAAACATTGAAGTGGTCATGATATATGAAAATTCCTCGATTGTGCCCAAGTGGCCTTTTGTTGTTTCCAGGGAATGAAATTGAGTGGCCTATGTTTTGCCGGAATTTTGATTCATTTCTGTTCCGGCAAATTTCAGGTGCTTGATTTGTCCACTTTTTAGAAAAGGTCATGCCGAAATTTTTCGTGAGTTTCGGGATGACTTGTACTACAAACTAGGACATATCGAGTGCCCGGGATTTGCCACACCGGGAAGGAATCAACGTTCCTGCAAAACATAGGCCTTTTTAATGTCATTATTCATTTTCTTAGGTCTAGAATTAATTGACTAGATTTAATCATAGGAAACATGGCTAGCAATGATGAAGGACAGGGTTTTGGCGATTGCGACAACGTCTACTTGGCGGCAGACGAATATTTGAACCTTGCCAACAATCAACGGTTGTTGTTGCTGGGCCCACCTATCACATTTGAGACTGACATCGAGACCGGCGTCGAGACTGGCGTTGAGACCTAGACTGGCACCAAGACCGGCACAGAGACCGGCGCCGAAACCGGCACTGAGACCGGAAAAGCCATCGAATCGAAACCGAAGAGGAGATGTCGACGCCCAAACCAGCTCCTCACTACTAGACTAGTGGTCACGGAGGTGGACGACGGCAATTTTTAGCCAAAACTGCCTGTGGAAGCGCGCTCCTGCTAAGGCGATCAAATAGGCTACATTGTACGGGCATGCGCCATCATTAATGATGAGAAACTAAAGAACATGTCAAATATGAAGCACTCCCTCCTAACCCTGCTGCACCAGATATTCTTGTTCCAGAGCCGGGATGAAATCCAATATATAGATGCACAGAAAGACCCGACAATGAAGAATATAAACAAATGCACCATGAACACGTTTAGCGACGTGTTGGCAGCCTGAAAAGTAAGGGTGAAACACGCCATTGACAAAAAGGAACCCTACTCCGAGATTGTAAAGGATAATCCCACAATCACGAAAGAGCGGTTTCAAATATTCAAGGCGACTTGCGATGCTGAAGATGCAAAAAAAAGTCGAAGTACATGAAGGTACTTCAACAGAGGAACATGGGGTGCCACCACCTCGGAAGCCGTGGTTACGCGGGGAAGAGGTCCATATGGGCCAAGGAGGATGCGTAACGCGAAAGTCTGGGCATCCCAGACCCCTTGGCCGAGTTCACTGCCCCGCAGGAGCATGACGTCTTCAGTGCCCAGTACCATTGGGACCCAGTCAAGAAGGTTTTTGAGACGGACCCGGTCATGACAGAGTTCATGAGACTGCTGGTAATTTTAGTTTCTGATCAATTCGACTGCATGTTTCATCATATTTGTAAATGATCCTTGTTCCTTTTGCAGAGAGAGTAGCACGGGATTGCGCCCGAAAGCGGCTAGCCGTTTGAGGCGTTGGCGAGGACCAAATGGGACACCCCATTCAATCGAGCGTTGAACATATTGAAACAACTCCCGGTGGACAATCAGTCGTCGTATGGACGTGTGCACGGTGTCGGAGACAGCGCCACGTGGAAGAAGTACTACGGTGAGACCACAGAGGAGAGAAATGAAACATGGAGGTTAACTGAAGAAAACATCAACAAGAATGTTGAGATTGCAGTTGAGAAAAATCCAGGTAGGACAGTTGCAACAGCGGTAGCTGCCGCAAAATGGGAGCTGGCCGCTACGTGTGGTGTCTTGGTTTCGGCAATCGTCAGTTGGAGCAGGCAAACTCCAGAAAAAGATGCAGCGGACTTTCCCCTTGCCGACTTCTTCGGGAGAAGCTCGACTAGCGTTGCACCAGCACCTTCTCCTGCACTGGCTCCCGCGCCTACTCATAGCAGCTCGTCCTCCGCCTCGGATGTACTCGGCGGTGCTTCGTCTTTGGCTGAGCTCGACGCCCTCACGGTACCTGTCACACCTGACCTCTTCAGTAAATGTATAATCTCCCATTTCCGTTGGCTTTTAGATGTCTCACATCACAGACATGTCTTTGTAGGACGACGCCCCGTGCACCATATTGTACGACATCAACAGCCAGAAGGTGGACATGGGGAAGGCGACGACAATGAAGCAGAAGGAACAATTGTTCCATAGCCGGCCGATCCCCCCTCACGTCTTCAAGGTTTTCGTGGCCAGTGTAAAACCGGGCCATGAGAATTTATCAGTAGTGGTACTAGGGGGAGATGATGACGAGACCCCGCGGCGGCTTGGCGATTGCAATACGTGAGTCCCGTTGTGGCCAAAGAGTCTGCTTCGTCTGGAGGTGCTACCTCTTGAGCACTGCGTTGGTTTGATGTCTACTACACAACCTTCTTCTTGTAGACGTTGTTGGGCCTGCAAGTGCACAGGTTTGTAGGACAGTAGCAAATTTCCCTCTAGTGGATGACCTAAGGTTTATCAATCCGTAGGAGCTGTAGGATGAAGACGGTCTCTCTCAAACAACCCTTCAACCAAATAACAAAGAGTCTCTTGTGTCCCCAACGCACCCAATACAATGGTAAATTGTATAGGTGCACTAGTTCGGCGAAGAGATGGTGACACAAGTGCAAAATAGATAGTAGATATAGGTTTTTGTAATCTGAAATAATAAAAACAGCAAGGTAGCGAGCGGTAAAAGTGAGCGTAAATGGTATTGCAATGGTAGGAAACAAGGCCAAGGGTTCATACTTTCACTAGTGCAAGTTCTCTCAACAATAATAACATAGATAGATCATATAACAAGCCCTCAAACATGCAACAAAGAGTCACTCCAAAGCCATTAATAGCGGAGAACAAACGTAGAGATTATGGTAGGGTACGAAACCACCTCAAAGTTATCTTTTATGTTCTATCTATTCAAGAGTTCGTAGTAAAATAACATAAAGCTATTCTTTCCGCTCAATCCATCATAGAGTTCATACTAGAATAACACCTTAAGACACAAATCCACCAAAACCCTAATGTCACCTAGATACTCCATTGCCACCTCAAGTATCCGTGGGCATGATTATACGATATGCGTCACACAATCTCAGATTCATCCAACCAACATAAAAGTACTTCAAAGAGTGCCCCAAAGCTACTACCGGAGAGTCAAGAACGTGTGCCAACCCCTATGCATAGGATCCCAATGTTATGAAACCCGCAAGTTGATCACCAAAACATACATCAAGTGGCACATGATATCCCATTGTCACCACAGATAATCACGGCAAGACATACATCAAGTGTTCTCATAAAGACTCAATCCGATAAGATAACTTCAAATGGGAAACTCAATTCATCACAAGAGAGTAGAGGGGGAGAAACATCATAAGATCCAACTACAATAGCAAAGCTCGGGATACATCAAGATCGTGCCATAGAGTGAACACGAGAGAGAACACGAGAGAGAGAGAGATCAAACACATAGCTACTGGTACATACCCTCAGCCCCGAGGGTGAACTACTCCCTCCTTGTCATGGATAGCGCCGGGATGATGAAGATGGCCTCCGGTGATGGGATCCCCCTCCGGCAGGGTGCAGGAATAGGGTCCCGATTGGTTTTTGGTGGATACAGAGGCTTGCGGCGGCGGAACTCCCGATCTAGGTTCTGTTCTGGAAGTTTTATGATACGTAGGTATATATGGGTGCAGAGGGTACGTCGGTGGAGCTACGGGGGCCCCACGAGGCAGGGGGGTGCGCCCAGGGGGGTAGGGCGCCCCCCCACCCTCGTGAGCACCTCCCGTATCTCCTGACGTGCACTCCAAGTCCATCGGGTGGCTTTCCTTCCAAAAATAACTTCTCCAGTTGATTTCGTTCCGTATTGACTTCGTCTGATATTCCTTTTCCTCGAAACACTGAAATAGGCATAAAACAACAAATCTGGGCTGGGCCTCCGGTTAATAGGTTAGTCCCAAAAATAATATAAGGGTGGAAAATAAAGCCCAATATTGCCTAAAACAGTAGATAAAGTAGCATGGATCAATCAAACATTATAGATACGTTGGAGACGTATCAAGCATCCCCAAGCTTAATTCCTGCTCGTCCTCGAGTAGGTAAATGATAAAAAAGATTTTTTGGTGCGGAGTGATACTTTGGCATAATTTCAATGTAAATCTTCTTAATTGTGATATGAATATTCAGATCCAAAAGATTCAAGACAAAAGTTCATATTGACATAAAAATAATAATACCTCAAGCACACTAATCAAAATAATTATGTCATCTCAAAATAACATGGCCAAAGAAAGTTCATCCCTACAAAATCATATAGTTAGGCTATGCTTCATTTTCGTCACACAAAGATGTTCCCAACTTTCTATACCCCAGATGACAAGACAAGCAATTGTTTCACACTTAAATAATCTCAAACTTTTTCAACTTTCACGCAATACATGAGCGTGAGCCATGGATATAGCACTATGGGTGGAATAGAATATGATGATGGGGATTGTGTGGAGAAGACAAAAAAGGAGAAAGTCTTACATTGATGAGGATAATCAACGGGCTGTGGAGATGCCCATCAATTGATGTCAACATGAGGAGTAGGGATTGCCATGCAACGGATGCACTAGAGCTATGAATGAATGCTCAACAAAATAAAACTAGTGGGTGTGCATCCAACTTGCTTGCTCACGAAGACCTAGGGCATTTGAGGAAGCCCATCGTAGGAATATACAAGCCAAGTTCTATAATGAAAAATTCCCACTAGTATGAAAAACATAACTTATGAGACTCACTATATGAAGAACAAGGTGCTACTTTGAAGCACAAAAATATGAGACTCACTACATGAAGAACAAGGTGCTACTTTGAAGCACAAGTGTGGAAAAGAGATAGTAACATTGCCTTTTTTATTTTTTTATTTTTTTATTTTTTTTCTTTTTCTTCTTTTTTTTGGGCCTTTCTTTTTTTTTTTCTTTGGGCAATGTTCTAATAATGATGATCATCACACTTCTATTGATTACAACATAAGAATTACAACTCGAAACTAGAACGGGCTATGGAGATGCCCATCAAGTGATGTCAACATGAGGAGTAGGGATTGCCATGCAACGGATGCACTAGAGCTATGAATGCTCAACAAAAGAAAACTAGTGGGTGTGCATCCAACTTGCTTGCTCATGAAGACATAGGGCATTTGAGGAAGCTCATCGTAGGAATATACAAGCCAAGTTCTATAATGAAAAATTCCCACTAGTACGAAAAAGACAACTTATGAGACTCACTATATGAAAAACATGGTGCTAATTTGAAGCACAATATATGAGACTCACTACATGAAGAACGAAGTGCTACTTTGAATCACAAAATATGAGACTCACTACATGAAGAACATGGTGCTACTTTGAAGCACAAGTGTGGAAAAAGAGATAGTAGCATTGCCCTTTTCTTTTCTTTTTTTTGGGCCTTCCTTTTTTTATTTTGGCCTTTCTCTTTTTTTATTTGGGAAATGCTCTAATAATGATGGTCATTACACTTCTATTGATTACAACATGAGGATTACAACTCGAAACTAGAACAAGGTATGACTCTATATGAATGCCTCCGGCGGTGTAGCGGGATGGTGCAATGAATCAAGAGTGACATGTCTGAAAAATAATGCATGGTGGCTTTGCCACAAATACGATGTTAACTACATGATCATGCAATGGCAATATGACAAAAGTAATGTATGTCATAATAATGATGAACAGAACGGTGGAAAGTTGCATGGCAATATATCTCGGAATGGCTATGGAAATGCCATAATAGGTAGGTATGGTGGCTCATTTGAGGAAGATATAAGGAGGTTTATGTGTGATAGAGCGTATCGTATCACGGGGTTTGGATGCACCGGCGAAGTTTGCGCCAACTCTCAAGGTGAGAAAGGGCAATGCATGGTACCGAAGAGGCTAGCAATGACGGAAAGGTAAAAGTGCGTATAATCCATGGACTCAACATTAGTCAAAAGAACTCATATACTTATTGCAAAAATTTAGAAGTCATCAAAAATCAAGTACTACGCGCATGCTCCTAGGGGGATAGATTGGTAGGAAAAGACCATCGCTCATCCCCGACCGCCACTCATAAGGATGCACAAGCCTGGTACACTTCATGCTTCAAATTTGTTACACAACTTTAACCATACGTGCATGCTACGGGATTTACCAACTTCAACACAAGTATTTCTCAAATTCACAACTACTCAACTAGCATGACTTTGATATTATTACCTCCATATCTCAAAACAATTATCAAGCATCAAACTTATCTTAGTATTCAACGCACTCAAAAGAAAGTTTCACATATCTTGAACACCAAGTATATTAACATTAAGCAAATTACCATGCTATTAACGACTCTCAAAATAATCTAAGTGAATCATGAGATATTAATAGTTTCTGTAAAACAAATCCACCACCGTGCTCTAAAGGATATAAGTGAAGCACTAGAGCAAAAATTATCAAGCTCAAAAGATATAAGTGAAGCACAATGAGTATTCTAGCAAAATAATTATGCAAATATGCAAGGACTCTCTCTCATTAAATAATTTCAGATCTTGGTATTGTATTCAAGCAGCAAGAAAAAAATGACAATGCAAGGATAGTACAACTCATGTTAAGAAGCAAAAACTTAGGCTTAACCTACACTAACCGATAGTTGTTGAAGAAGAAAGGGTGAGATGCCTATCGAGGCATCCCCAAGCTTAGATGCTTGAGACTTCTTGAAATATTATCTTGGGGTGCCTTGGACATCCCCAAGCTTGAGCTTTTGTGTCTCCTTAATTCCTCTCATATCATGGTTTCTCTTTTTATCAAAAGCTTCATTCACAAGAAACTCAACAAGAACTCGTGAGATAGGTTAGTATAAACCAATGCAAAACCATAACATCTTATACTGTAACAAATCACTAGAATTATTATTCAGCATTGAATACTAAATGTCTCTGTATATATAATACTCCTATCCTCAAATAGAATCATTAAACAAGCAAACATATGCAAACAATGCAACCATAACAGCAATCTGCCAAAATAGTACAACCTGTAAAGAATGCAAGAGTAAGAATACTTCCATGACTCCAAAAATTATGAACTAAAATTCCCACTGTAATAATTTTATCAGAGCTTAATATTCAAAATGATTCAACGTTTTACCATTCCCTGACTTTTCTAGGGAATTTTTGCAACAGTGGTAAACTTTCTGTTTTCAAACAGCAACATGTATACTAGCAAAATAAGCAATGCAATGGCTATCCTTGACTTTTTATTGAAACTAAAGATGCAAAACATTATTCTAAATAACAGAAAGCAAAAACTAACAAAATAAAATGACGCTCCAAGCAAAACACATATCATGTGGTGAATAAAAATATAGCTCCAAGTAAAGTTACCGATGAACGAAGACGAAAGAGGGGATGCCTTCCGGGGCATCCCCAAGCTTAGTGGCTTGATTGTCCTTGAATATTACCTTGGTTTGCCTTGGGCATCTGCAAGCTTAGGCTCTTGCCACTCCTTATTCCATAGTCCATCGAATCCTTACCCAAAACATGAAAACTTCAACCACACAAAACTCAACACAAAACTTGTAAGCTCCGTAGTATAAGAAAGTAAAACCACCACTTAGGTACTGTAATGAACTCATTCTAAATTCATATTGGTGTAATACCTACTGTATTCTAACATCTCTATGGTTCACACCACTTAATGCTAGCCATAGATGCATCAAAATAAGCAAACAACACAAAGAAAACTGAATCTGTCAAAAACAGAACAGTCTGTAGTAATCTGTATCAAACGTATACTTATGGAACCGCAAAAATTATGAAATAAATTTCTGGACCTGATAAATTAGTCTATTAATCATCTGCAAAAAGAATGAACCTAAAATAACTCTCCAGTAAAAAATGGCAGCTAATCTCGTGAGCGCTAAAGTTTCTATTTTTCAGAGCAAGATCACATAAACTTCACCCAAGTCTTCCCAAAGGTTCTACTTGGCACTTTATTGAAACAAAAGCTATAAAACATGATTACTACATTAGCATAATCATGTGGAGACACAAAAACAGTAAGGATAAATATTGGGTTGTCTCCCAACAAGCGCTTTTCTATAATGCCTTTCTAGCTAGGCATGATGATGACAATGATGCTCACATAAAAGATAAGAATTGAAACATAACGGAAGCATCATGAAGCATATGACTAGCACATTTAAGTCTAACCCACTTCCTATGCATAGGGATTTTGTGAGCAAACAAGTTATGGGAATAATAATCAACTAGCATAGGAAGGTAACACAAGCATAGCTTCAAGAATTTAAGCACATAGGGAGGAAACTTGACATTATTGCAATTCCTACAAGCATAAGTTCCCCCCTCATAATAATTTTCAGTAGCATCATGAATGAATTCAACAATATAACCAGCACCTAAAGCATTCTTTTTCATGATATACAAGCATAGAATTTTTAATACTATCCACATAAGCAAAATTCTTCTCATTCAGAATTGTAGTGGGATCAAACTCAACAAAATAACTATCATATGATTGAAAATTAAGATCAAGATGACAAGTTTCATGGTTATCATTATTCTTTAAAGCATACGTGTCATCACAATAATCATCATAGATAGGAGGCATGATTTCATCATAGTAAATTTGCTCATCAAAGCTGAGGGGACAAAAAATATCATCTCCATCAAACATAGCTTCCCCAAGCTTGCGGCTTTGCATATCATTAGAATCATGGGTATTCGGGGAACTCATACTAACAACATTGCAATCATGCTCATCATTCACATATTTTATGCCAAGCATTCTATGTAATTCTTCTTCTAGCACTTGAGCACAATTTTCCTTTCCATCATTCTCACGAAAGATATTAAAAAGATGAAGCGTATGAGACAAACTTAACTCCATTTTTTTGTAGTTTTCTTTTATAAACTAAACTAGTGATAAAACAAGAAAAAAAGATTTGATTGCAAGATCTAAAGATATACCTTCAAGCACTCACCTCGCCAGAAAAGAGCTTAGTGACGGAGTGTGAGTTCCCTTTACCTAGCCTCCCCGGCAACGGCGCCAGAAAAGAGCTTGATGTCTACTACACAACCTTCTTCTTGTAGACGTTGTTGGGCCTGCAAGTGCACAGGTTTGTAGGACAGTAGCAAATTTCCCTCAAGTGGATGACCTAAGGTTTATCAATCCGTAGGAGGCTTAGGACGAACATGGTCTCTCTCAAACAACCCTGCAACCAAATAACAAAGAGTCTCTTGTGTCCCCAACACACCCAATACAATGGTAAATTGTATAGGTGCACTAGTTTGGTGAAGAGATGGTGATACAAGTGCAAAATAGATAGTAGATATAGGTTCTGCTCTGGAAGTTTTACGATATGTAGGTATATATGGGTGCAGGGGGTACGTCGGTGGAGCTACAGGGGCCCCACGAGGCAGGGGGCGTGCCCAGGGGGGTAGGGCGCGCCCCCACCCTCGTGAGCACTTCCCGTATCTCCTGACGTGCACTCCAAGTCCATCGGGTGGCCTTCCTTCCAAAAATAACTTCTCCAGTTGATTTCGTTCCGTTTTGACTCCGTCTGATATTCCTTTTCCACGAAACACTGAAATAGGCATAAAGCAGCAAATCTGGGTTGGGCCTCCGGTTAATAGGTTAGTCCCAAAAAAATATAAAAGTGGAAAATAAAGCCCAATATTGCCTAAAACAGTAAATAAAGTAGCATGGAGCAATAAAAAATTATAGATAAGTTGGAGACGTATCATGGTTTTCCCTTGAAGAGGAAAGGGTGATGCAGGAAAGTAGCGTAAGTATTTCCCTCAGTTTTTGAGAACCAAGGTATAAATCCAGTAGGAGGCTCCTCAAAAGTCCCTCGTACCTACACAAACAAACAAGAACCTCGCAACCAACGCGATAAAGGGGTTGTCAATCCCCTCATGGTAACTTGCGAAAGTTAGATCTGATAGAGATAATAAGGCAAGATAAATATTTTTGGTATTTTTACGATATAGATTGGAAAGTACAGATGCAAATAAAAGTAGATCGGAAGCTTATATGATAAAAGATAGACCCGGGGGCCATAGGTTTCACTAGTGGCTTCTCTCAAGATAACATATGTATTACGGTGGGTGAACAAATTACTGTCGAGCAATTGATAGAAAAGTGCGTAGTTATGAGAATATCTAGAAATGATCATGTCTATAGCATCATGTTCGTAACAAGTATATCAAAATGATTCCACATCTACTACTATTACTCCACATATCGACCAACTCCTACATGCATCTAGAGTATTAAGTTCATAAGAACAGAGTAACACATTAAGCAAGATGACATGATGTAGAGGGATAAACTCAAGAAATATGATATAAACCCCATCTTTTTATCCTCGATGGCAACAATACAATACGTGCCTTGCTGCCCCTGCTGTCACTGGGAAAGGACACCACAAGATTGAACCCAAAGCTAAGCACTTCTCCTATTGGAAGAAAGATCAATCTAGTAGGCCAAACCAAACTGATAATTCCAAGAGACTTGCAAAGATAACCAATCATACATAAATGAATTTAGAGGAGATTCAAATATATCTCATAGATAAACTTGATCATAAACCCACAATTCATTGGATCTCGACAAACACACTGCAAAAAGAGTTACATCGAATAGATCTCCAAGAAGATCGAGGAGAACTTTGTATTGAGATTCAAAGAGAGAGAAGAAGCCATCTAGCTAATACTATGGACCCGAAGGTCTGTGGTAAACTACTCACAACTCATCAAAGAGGCCTTGGATATGATGTACAGGCCCTCCATGGTCGATTCCCCCTTCGGTGGAGCGCCGGCGAAGGCTCCAAGATGGGATCTCGCGGATACAGAAGGTTGCAGTGGTGGAAATAGTTTTTCGTGGTGCTCCTGGATGTTTTCGGGGTATGTGGATATATATTGGCGAAGGAGGTAGGTCAGGGGAGCCACGAGGGGCCCACGAGGGTGGGGGCGCGCCCACCCCCCTAGGGTGCGCCCTCCTGCCTCGTGGCCGCCTCGGCTGCTTCTTGATGTCCATTTCAAGTCTCCTGGATTGCGTTTCTTCCAAAAATATCGCTCCTGAAGGTTTCATTCCGTTTGGACTCCGTTTGATATTCCTTATCTTCGAAACACTGAAATAGGCAAAAAAACAGCAATTTGGGCTGGGCCTCCGGTTAGTAGGTTAGTCCCAAAAATGATATAAAAGTGTAAAGTAAAGCCCATAAACATCCAAAATGGGTAATATAATAGCATGGAAAAATAAAAAATTATAGATACATTGGAGATTTATCAAGCATCCCCAAGCTTAATTCCTGCTCGTCCTCGAGTAGGTAAATGATAAATACAGAATTTTTGATGTGGAATGCTACCTAGCATATTTCTCAATGTAATTTTCTTTATTGTGGCATGAATGTTCAGATCCAAATGATTCAAAATAAAAGTTCAAATTGGCATAAGAGTAATAATACTTCAAGCATACTAACAAAGTAATCATGTCTTCTCAAAATAACATGCCCAAAGATATTTATCCCTACAAAATCATATAGTCTGGCTATGCTCTATCTTCATCACACAAAATATTTAAATCATGCACAACCCCGGTTTCAGCCAAGCAATTGTTTCATACTTTAGTATTTTCAAACTTTTTCAATCTTCACGCAATACATGAGCGTGACCGATGGACATAGCATTTTATGTGGAATAGAATGGTGGTTGTGGAGAAGACAAAAAAGGAAAAGATAGTTTCACATCAACTAGGCGTACCAACGGGCTATGGAGATGCCCATTAATAGATATCAATGTGAGTGAGTAGGGATTGCCATGCAACGGATACACTAGAGCTATAAGTATATGAAAGCTCAAAAAGAAACTAAGTGGGTGTGCATCCAACTCATTTGCTCACGAAGATCTACGGCATTTTGAGGAAGCCCATCATTGGAATATACAAGCCAAGTTCTATAATGAAAAATTCCTACTAGTATATGAAAGTGACAACATAAGAGACTCTCTATCATGAGGATCATGGTGCTACTTTGAAGCACAAGTGTGGTAAGAGGATAGTAACACTGTCCCTTCTCTCTTTTTCTTTCATTTTTCTTCTTTTTCTTTTTCCCTTTCTTTTTTTTCTTATTTTTATTTTGGTGGGCTTCTTTGGCCTCTTTTCTCCCCTTTTTTATGGGCTTCTTTGGCCTCTTTTATTATTATTTTTCATAAAGTCCGGAGTCTCATTCCGACTTGTGGGGGAATCATAGTCTCCATCATCCTTTCCTCACTTAGGACAATGCTCTAATAATGAAGATCATCACACTTTTATTTACTTACAACTCAAAAATCTTAGAACAAAATATGTCTCTATGTGAATGCCTCCGGCGGTGTACTGGGATATGCAATGAATCAAGAGTGACATGTATGAAAGAATTATAAAGGTGGCTTTGACACAAATATGATGTCAACTACATGATCATGCAAAATCAATATGACAATGATGGAGCGTGTCATAATAAACGGAACGGTGGAAAGTTGCATGGCAATATATCTCGAAATGGCTATGGAAATGCCATAATAGGTAGGTATGGTGGCTGTTTTGAGGAAGGTATATGGTGGGTGTATGGTACCGGCGAAAGTTGTGCGGCACAAGAGAAGCTAGCAATGGTGGAAGGATGAGAGTGTGTATAATCCATGGACTCAACATTAGTCATAAAGAACTCATATACTTATTGCAAAAATCTACAAGTAATCAAAACAAAGTACTACACGCATGCTCCTAGGGGAAGGGTTGGTAGGAGTTAACCATCGCGCGATCCCGACCTCCACGCATAAGGAAGACAATCAATAAATAAACCATGCTCCAACTTCATCACATAACGATTCACCATACGTGCATGCTATGGGAATCACAAACTTTAACACAAGTATTTCTTAAACAAACAATTACCCAACTAGCATGACTCTAATATTACCATCCTCATATCTCAAAACAATTATCAAGCATAAATTGATCATAGCATCCAATTCACTTCATATGATAGTTTTTATTATACCCAACTTGGATGCCTATCATTCTAGGACCAAATTTATAACCATAGCAAATATCATTATGTTCTAAAAGACTCTCAAAATAATATAAGTGAAGCATGAGAGATCAACAATTTCTAGAAAATCAAGCCACCACCGTGCTCTAAAAAGTATAAGTGAAGCACTAGAACAAAACTATCTAGCTCAAAAGATATAAGTGAAGCGCATAGAGTATTCTAATAACTTCTAAATCAAGTGTGTATCTCCCAAAAGGAGTGTACAAAAAGGATGATTGTGGTTAACTAAAAAGCAAAGACTCATATCATACAAGACGCTCCAAGCAAAACACATATTGTGTGGTGAATAAAAATATAGCTCCAAGTAAAGTTACCGATAGACAAAGACGAAAGAGGCGATGCCTTCCGGGGCATCCCCAAGCTTAGGCTTTTGGTTGTCCTTTGGATTATCTTGGGGTGCCATGGGAATCCCCAAGCTTAGGCTCTTGCCACTTCTTATTCCATAGTCCATCAAATCTTTACCCAAAACTTGAAAACTTCACAACACAAAACTCAACAGGAAATCTCATGAGCTCCGTTAGTGCAAGAAAGAAAAACCACCACATAAGGTACTTTAATGAACTCATTATTTTTTTAAATTGGTGTTAAATCTACTGTATTCCAACTTCTCTATGGTTCATACCCCCCGATACTAGCCATAGATGCATCAAAATAAGCAAACAACACACGAAAAATAGAATCTGTCAAAAACAGAACAGTCTGAAGCAATCTGTAACTATCGAATACTTATGGAACTCTAAAAATCCGACGAAAATATGAAGTCCTAGGAAATTTGTCTATTGATCTACTGCAAAAATAATCAACTAAAAAGCGCGTTTTTGTGATTTATTAAACTTATTTCCGTGCGCGCAAAAGTTTCTGTTTTTCAGCAAAATCAAATTAACTATCACCCAAGATGATCCTATAGGTTCTACTTGGCACAAACAATAATTAAAAAATAAAACAACATCTAAACAGAATCTAGATGAATCTTTTAATAATAAACAGGAGCAAAAATTAAAGAACAAAAATAAAGATTGGGTTGCCTCCCAACAAGCGCTATCATTTAACGCGCCTAGCTAGGCATTGAGATTTCAATGATGCTCACATGAAAGACAAGAATTGAAGCACAAAGGGAGCATGATGAAACACGTGACAAACACATATAAGTCTAACATAATTCCTATGCATAGGTTTTTTATTAGCAAACAAATTATCAATGCAATCAAAAACTAGCATATGCAAGGAAGAAGACGATAGCAATCTCAACATGAAGAGAGGTAATTTAGTAACATGAAAATTTCTACAACCATATTTTCCTCTCTCATAACAATTACATGTAGGATCATAAGCAAGTTCAACAAAATAGCTATAACATAACATATTCCCAACACGATCCATATGCATGCAAAGTTGACACTCTTCCAAGATAGTGGGATTAACATTAACTAAAGGCATGACCTCTCCAAACCCACTTTTATCAAAAATATCATAAGATTGAACATACTCCAAATATGTGGGATCTAAAGTTGACACTCTTCCAAACCAACTTTCAATATTATTTCAAACACTATTATCAATTTCATATTCATCATGGGGCTTAAATAAATTTTCAAGATTATAAGAAGAATCACCCCAATCATGATCATTGCAACAAGTAGTAGACATAGCGAAACTAGCATCCCCAAGCTTAGGGTTTTGCATATTATTAGCACAATGACATCAAGAGAATTTATAGTAAAATCATTGCAATCATGCTTTTTATTCAAGGAGTTATCATGAATCTCTTCATAAATTTGTTCATCATAATTTTTAGATTCATGAATTTTGAGCAAAGCTTCATAAAGATAATCTAGTGCACAAAACTCACTAGCAATTGGTTCATCATAATTGGATCTCTTAAAGATATTAGCAAGCGGATGAGGATCCATAGATCTTAGGTTCTTTGTTTAGCAATAAATAAACAACTATTCCAACGAAACGAGCAAAAGAGCCAAGTAAGACATCAAAGCAAACGAAAAGACGAACAAAAGAAGGGTGAATAAAACGGCAAGGGTGAAGTGGGGGTGAGGAAAACGAGAGGAAAATGGCAAATAATGTAACGCGAGGGAGATGAGTTTGTGATGGGTACTTGGTATGTCTTGACTTGAGCAAAGACCTCCCCGGCAATGGCGCCAAAAATCCTTCTTGCTACCTCTTGAGCACTGCGTTGGTTTTAATTCCCTTGAAGAGGAAAGGTTGATGCAGGAAAGTAGCGTAAGTATTTCCCTCAGTTTTTGAGAACCAAGGTATCAATCCAGTAGGAGGCTCTTCAAAAGTCCCTCGTACCTACACAAACAAACAAGAACCTCGCAACCAACGCGATAAAGGGGTTGTCAAGCCCTTCACGGTAACTTGCAAAGTGAGATCTGATAGAGATAATAAGGTAGATAAATATTTTTGGTATTTTTATGATATAGATTGGAAAGTAAAGATGCAAATAAAGGTAGATCGGAAACTTATATGATAAAAGATAAACCCGGGGGCCATAGGTTTCACTAGTGGCTTCTCTCAAGATAGCATAAGTATTACGGTGGGTGAAAAAATTACTATCGAGCAATTGATAGAAAAGTGCATAGTTACGAGAATATCTAGGCATGATCATGTATATAGGCATCACGTCCGTAACAAGTAGATTGAAACTATTCTGCATCTACTACTATTACTCCACACATCGACCGACTCCTGCCCGCATCTAGAGTATTAAGTTCATAAGAATAGAGTAACGCCTTAAGCAAGATGACATGATGTAGAGGGATAAACTCAATGAATATGATATAAACCCCATCTTTTTATCCTCGATGGCAACAATACAATATGTGCCTTGCTGCCCCTGCTGTCACTTGGAAAGGACACCGCAAGATTGAACCCAAAGCTAAGCACTTCACCTATTGCAAGAAAGATCAATCTAGTAGGCCAAACCAAAATGATAATTCGAAGAGACTTACAAAGATAACCAATCATACATAAAAGAATTCAGAGGAGATTCAAATATTTCTCATAGATAAACTTGATTATAAACCCATAATTCATCAGATCTCGACAAACACACCGCAAAGAAAGTTACCTCGAATAGATCTCCATGAAGATCGAGGAGAACTTTGTATTGAGATTCAAAGAGAGAGAAGAAGCCATCTAGCTACTAACTATGAACCCAGAGGTCTATGGTAAACTACTCACAACTCATCAGAGAGGCCTTGGAGATGATGTAGAGGCCCTCCATGGTCGATTCCCCCTCCTACGGAGCACCGGCGAAGGCTCAAAGATGGGATCTCGCGGATACAGAAGGTTGCGGCATTGGAAATAGTTTTTCATGGTGCTCCTGGATGTTTTCGGGGTACGTGGATATATATAGGCGAAGGAGGTAGGTCAGGGGAGCCACGAGGGGCCCACGAGGGTGGGGGCGCGCCCACCCCTGATGACCCGCAACTATACGGGATAGTTGTAGCCTCTTTAGATAAGTAAGAGTGTCGAACCCAACGACGAGCTAAAGGTAGAACAAATACTCTCTCATGTCCTATCGGCCACTGATACGACTCTATGCACACTTGACGTTCGCTTTACCTAGCACAAGTATGAAACTAGAAGTACTTTGTAGGTGTTGTTGGATAGGTTTGCAAGATAATAAAGAGCACGTAAATATAAACTAGGGGCTGTTTAGATAAAGATGCACTAAATTAAGTATTAGTGGAGAGATTTTTGTTACGAGAAAGTTATTTGTCCAAGGCAATCGATAACTAGACCGGTAATCACTATTGCGATTTTATTTGAGGGAGAGGCATAAGCTAACATACTTTCTCTTCTTGGATATATGCACTTATGATTGGAACTATAGCAAGCATCTGCAACTACTAAAGATCATTAAGGTAAAGCCCAACCATAGCATTAAAGTATCAAGTCCCCTTTATCCCATATGCAAACAAACTACTTACTCGGGTCTGTGCTTCTGTTCACTCGCCACCCACCATAAGAAAATCATGAACATATTGCAAATCCTACAGCGAGGATCCCTCACGCTTGCGCGACACGGAGAGCACCATAGGACAGCACCAATAATAAAACATGCAACTCAAACCAATCATGATCATCAATTAACCCATAGGACAAAACGGATCTACTCAAACATCATAAGATAGCCATACATCATTGGGAAATAATATATAGCATTGAGCACCATGTTTAAGTAGAGATTACATCGGGTAAGTGAGAAGTTACACCGCTGCACAGAGGGCGGAAGAGTTGGTGATGAAGGCAGTGAAGTTGTTGATGCAGATTGCGGTGATGATGATGGCCCCCGGCGGCGTTCCGTTTGGGTTCCGTTTTTTATTGGGTTCCGTTTGGGTTCCGTTTGATATAGGGTTTCTGCGAAACATAAAACATGCAACAAACAGGAATTGGCAATGGGCACTAGATCAATATGTTAGTCCCAAAAATAGTATAAAAAGTTGCCAAAAGTATATGATAGTTGAAGAATATTGGCATGGAACAATAAAAAATTATAGATACGACGGAGACGTATCAGCATCCCCAAGCTTAATTCCTGCTCGTCCGGATTAGGTAAATGATAAAAAAGATAATTTTTGATGTGGAATGCTACCTAGCATAATCTTGATCAAATATCTAATCATGGCATGAATATTAAGATATGAGTGATTCAAAGCAATAGTCTATCATTTGACATAAAAACAATAACACTTCGAGCGTACCAATAAAGCAATCATGTCTTTTCAAAACAAGAAGGCAAAAGCAAGCTTATCCCTACAAAATCATATAGTTTGTCCATGCTTCATTTTCGTCACACAAAATGCCCCCATCATGCACAACCCCGATGACAAGCCGAGCAATTGGTTCATACTTTTTAATGCGCTTCAGCTTTTTCAACCCTCACGCAATACATGAGCGCAAGCCATGGATACAACACTATGGGTGGAATAGAATATAATGATGGAGGTTATGTGGAGAAGACAAAAAGGAAGAAAGTCTCACCTCGACGCGGCTAATCAATGGGCTATGGAGATGCCCATCAATTGATGTCAATATGAGGAGTAGGGATTGCCATGCAACGGATACACTAAGAGCTATAAATGTATGAAAGCTCAACAAAAGAAACTAAGTGGGTGTGCATCCAACTTGCTTGCTCATGAAGACCTAGGTCATTTGAGGAAGCCCATTGTTGGAATATACAAGCTAAGTTCTATAAATAAAATTCCCACTAGTATATGAAAGTGACAACATAGGAGACAATCTATATGAAGAACATGGTCAAGAATATCCTGAAGTACCTGAAAAGGACAAAGGACATGTTTCTCGTTTATGGAGGTGACGAAGAGCTCGTCGTAAAGGGTTACGTCGACGCTAGCTTCGACACAGATCTGGATGACTCTAAGTCACAAACCGGATACGTGTATATGTTGAATCGTGGAGCAGTAAGCTGGTGCAGTTGGAAGCAGAGCGTTGTGGCGGGATCTACATGTGAAGCGGAGTACATGGCAGCCTCGGAGGAAGCACATGAAGCAATATGGATGAAGGAGTTCATCACCGACCTAGGAGTCATACCCAATGCGTCGGGGCCAATCACTCTCTTATGTGACAACACTGGAGCTATTGCCCTTGCCAAGGAGCCCAGGTTTCACAAGAAGACCAGGCACATCAAGCGTCGTTTCAACTCCATCCGTGAAAATGTTCAAGATGGAGACATAGATATTTGCAAAGTACATGCGGATCTGAATGTCACAGATCCGTTGACTAAACCTCTTCCGTGAGCAAAACATGATCAACACCAGAACTCTATGGGTGTTCAATTCATCACAATGTAACTAGATTATTGACTCTAGTGCAAGTGGGAGACTGTTAGAAATATGCCCTAGAGGCAATAATAAAAGGATTATTATTATATTTCCTTATTCATGATAATTGTCTTTTGTTCATGCTATAATTGTTTTATCCGGAAATCGTAATACACGTGTGAATACATAGACCACAACATGTCCCTGGCGAGCCTCTAGTTGACTAGCTCGTTGATCAATAGATAGTCATGGTTTCCTGACTATGGACATTGGATGTCATTGATAACGGGATCACATCATTAGGAGAATGATGTGATGGACAAGACCCAATCCTAAGCATAGCACAAAGATCGTGTAGTTCGTTTGCTAGAGCTTTTCAAATGTCAAGTATCTTTTCCTTAGACCATGAGATCGTGTAACTCCCGGATACCGTAGGAGTGCTTTGGGTGTACCAAACGTCACAATGTAACTGGGTGACTATAAAGGTGCACTACAGGTATCTCCGAAAGTGTCTGTTGGGTTGACACGGATCGAGACTGGGATTTGTCACTCCGTATGACAGAGAGGTATCTCTGGGCCCACTCGGTAATGCATCATCATAATGAGATCAAAGTGACCAAGTGTCTGGTCACAAGATCATGCATTACGGTAAGAGTAAAGTGACTTGCCGGTAACGAGATTGAACGAGGTATTAGGATACCAACGATCGAATCTCGGGAAAGTAACGTACCGATTGACAAAGGGAATTGTATACGGGGTTGCTTAAATCCTCGACATCGTGGTTCATCCGATGAGATCATCGAGGAGTATGTGGGAACCAACATGGGTATCCAGATCCCACTATTGGTTATTGACCGGAGAGCCGTCTCGGTCATGTCTGCATGTCTCCCGAACCCGTAGGGTCTACACACTTAAGGTTCGGTGACGCTAGGGTTGTATGAATATGAGTATGCAGCAATCCGAAAGTTGTTCGGAGTCCCGGATGAGATCCCGGACGTCACGAGGAGTTCTGGAATGGTCCAGAGGTAAAGAATTATATATGGGAAGTCGAGTTTCGGACATCGGGAAAGTTTTGGGGTCCACCGGTATTGTACCGGGACCACCGGAAGGGTCCCGGGGGTCCATCGGGTGGGGACACCTATCTCGGAGGGCCCCATGGGCTGAAGTGGGAGGGGAACCAGCCCCTAGTGGGCTGGTGCGCCCCCCCCCCCTGGGCCCCTCTCTGCGCCTAGGGTTGGGAACCCTAGGGGAGGGGGCGCCTCCACTTGCCTTGGGGGCACTCCACCCCCCTTGGCAGCCGCCCCTCCCTAGAGATCCAATCTCTAGGGCCGGCGCCCCCCCTGGGGTCCCTATATAAAGAGGGGGGTGGGAGGGCAGCCGCACCCAACACCCTGGCGCCTCCCTCCCCTCCCTGCTACACCTCCTCCTCCCGTAGTTGCTTGGCGAAGCCCTGCCGGAGCCCTGCTGTATCCACCACCACGCCGTAGTGCTGCTGGATCTTCATCAACCTCTCCTTCCCCCTTGCTGGATAAAGAAGGAGGAGAGGTCACGTTGACCGTACGTGTGTTGAACGCGGAGGTGCCGTCCGTTCGGCGCTAGGATTTCCGGTGATTTGGATCACGACGAGAACGACTCCCTCAACCCCGTTCTCTTGAACGCTTCCGCACGCGATCTACAAGGGTATGTAGATGCACTCCTCTCTCTCGTAGCTAGATGAACTCATAGATTGATCTTGGTGAATGTAGAAATTTTTTTATTTTATGCAACGTTCCCCAACAATGACTCTATATGAATGCTTCCGGTGGTGTACTGGGATGTGCAATGATCTAGCGTAGCAATGACATCAAAAAACTGAGAAGCCATGAAAACGTCATGCTAGCTATCTTACGATCATGCAAAGCAATATGACAATGAATGCTCAAGTCATGAATATGATGACGATGGAAGTTGCATGGTAATATATCTCGGAATGGCTATGGAAATGCCATAATAGGTAGGTATGGTGGCTGCTTTGAGGAAGATATAAGGAGGCTTATGTGTGATAGAGCTTATCGTATCATGGGGTTTGGATGCACCGGCGAAGTTTGCACCAACTCTCAAGGTAAGAAAGGTCAATGCACGGTACCGAAGAGGCTAGCAATGATGGAAAGGTAAAAGTGCGTATAATCCATGGACTCACATTAGTCATAAAGAACTCATATACTTATTGCAAAAGTTTATTATCCCTTGAAGCAAAGTACTACTACGCATGCCCCTAGGGGGATAGATTGGTAGGAAAAGACCATCGCTCGTCCCCGACCGCCACTCATAAGGAAGACAATCAAAGAAACACCCCATGCTTCAAATTTGTCACACAACGGTTACCATACGTGCATGTTATGGGACTTGCAAACCTCAACACAAGTGTCTCTACAATCCACAACCACCCACTAGCATGACTATAATATCACCATGTTTATATCGCAAAACTATTGCAAGGAATCAAACATATCATATTCAGTGATCTACAAGTTTATGTAGGATTTTATGACTAACCATGTGAATGACCAATTCCTGTCATCTCTCTAAATAGATCTAAGTGAAGCAAGAGAGTTTAATTCTTTCTACAAAAGATATGCCCATGCTCTAACAAATATAAGTGAAGAAAAAGAGAATTCTATAAATGGCGGTTTTCTATGTGAAGAGAAACAGGCAATCCAGACTTCAAATGATATAAGTGAAGCACATGAAGCATTCTATAAAGCCATACTCAAAATATTTAAGTGAAGTGCAATGAGAATTCTATAAATCAACCAAGGACTATCTCATACCAGCATGGTGCATAAAAGAAAAGTGAAAACTAAATGCAAAAGACGCTCCATGACTTGCACATATCACATGAACGAAACGAATACGAAAACATACCGATACTTGTTGAAGAAAGAGGGGATGCCTTCCGGGGCATCCCCAAGCTTAGACGCTTGAGTCTCCTTAAATATTTACTTGGGGTTCCTTGGGAATCCCCAAGCTTGATCTCTTGCCTCTCTTCCTTTTCCTCATATCGAGACCTCCTCGATTAGACACTTCATCCACACAAAACTTCAACAGAAAACTCGGTAAGATCTGTTAATATAATAAAGCAAATCACTACTCTAAGTACTGTATAAAACCAATTCATGTTTTGTTTTTGCAATGTAGCTACTGTAATATAACTTTTTCATGGCTTAATACACTAATATAAATTGATAGATTCATCAAAACAAGCAAACTATGCATCAAAAATAGAATCTGTCAAAAACAGAACAGTCTGTAGCAATCTATTGAAGGTATTATTCAATTAAACAGAGTAACCATTATTCTCCTTAAAGGAATAATCGTATTACGATAGACATAATCCAATCATGTCTATGCTCAACGCAAACACCAAATGACAATTATTTAGGTTTAACACTAATCTCGATGGTAGAGGGAGTGTGCGATGCTTGATCACATCAACCTTGGAAACACTTCCAACACATATCGTCAGCTCACCTTTAGCTAGTCTCCGTTTATTCCGTAGCTTTTATTTCGAGTTACTAACACTTAGCAACCGAACCGGTATCTAATACCCTGGTGCTACTAGGAGTACTAGTAAAGTACACATTTAATTCAATGTATATCCAATATACTTCTGTCAACCTTGCCTGCCTTCTTATCTACCCAGTATCTAGGGTGGTTCCGCTTCAGTGTCCGTTCCTCTCATTACAGAAGCACTTAGTCTCGGGTTTGTGTTCAACCCTGGGTTTCTTCACTGGAGCAGCAACTGATTTGCCGTTTCATGAGGTACCCCTTCTTTCCCTTGCCCTTCTTGAAACTAGTGGTTTCACCAACCATCAACAATTGATGCTCCTTCTTGATTTCTACTTTCGCGGTGTCAAACATCGCGAATATCTCAAGGATCATCATATCTATCCCTGATATGTTATAGTCATCACGAAGCTCTAGCAGCTTGGTGGCAATGACTTTGGAGAAACATCACTATCTCATCTGGAAGATCAACTCCCACTCGATTCAAGTGATTGTTGTACTTAGACAATCTAAGCACAAGCTCAACGATTGAGCTTTTCTAACTTAGTTTGCAGGCTAAGAAAATCATCGGAGGTCTTATACCTCTTGACGTGGGCACGAGCCTGAAATCCCAATTTCAGCCCTCGAAACATCTCATATGTTTCGTGACGTTTCGAAATCGTCTTTGGTGCCTCAACTCTAAACCGTTTAACTGAACTATCACGTAGTTATCAAAACGTGTATGTCAGATGTTCGCAACATACACAGAGGACGTTCGAGGTTTAGCACACTGAGCGGTGCATTAAGGACATAATCCTTCTACGAAGCAACGAGGACAATCCTCAGTTTATGGACCTAGTCCGCATAATCGCTACTAGCAACTTTCAACTAAATTTTCTCTAGGAACATATCTTAAACAGTAGAACAAAAGTGCGAGCTTACGACATAATTTGCAAAGACCTTTTGACTACTATACGACTCATGCTCGACCTTTCAGTCTCTTGTGTTCCGAGGCCATGTCTGTACATGCTAGGCTCGTCAAGTTAACCTAAGTGTTTCGCGTGTGTAAATCTGGCTTACACCCGTTGTATGTGAACGTAAGAATCTATCACACCCAATCATCACGTGGTGCTTCGAAACGACGAACTTTCGCAACGGTGCACAGTTAGGGGGAACACTTTCTTGAAATTTTAATGAGGGATCATCTTATTTACTACTGTCGTTCTAAGAAAATAAGATGTATAAACATGATAAACATCACATGCAATCAAATAGTGACATGATATGGCCAATATCATTTTGCTCCTTCTTGATCTCCATCTTCGGGGCTCCATGATCATCATCGTTACCGGCATGACACCATGATCTCCATCATCACGATCTCCATCATTGTGTCTTCATGAAGTTGTCTCGCCAACTATTACTTCTACTACTATGGCTAACGGTTAGCAATAAAGTAAAGTAATTACATGGCGTTGTTCATTGACACGCAGGTCATACAATAAATAAAGACAACTCCTATGGCTCCTGCCGGTTGTCATACTCATCGACATGCAAGTCGTGATTCCTATTACAAGAACATGATCAATCTCATACATCACATATCATTCATCACATTCTTTTGGCCATATCACATCACATAGCATACCCTGCAAAAACAAGTTAGACGTCCTCTAATTGTTGTTTGCATGTTTTACGTGGCTGGTATGGGTTTCTAGCAAGAACGTTTCTTACCTACGCAAAACCACAACGTGATATGACAATTGCTATTTACCCTTCATAAGGACCCTTTTCATCGAATCCGATCCGACTAAAGTGGGAGAGACTGGCACCCGCTAGCCACCTTATGCAACAAGCGCATGTCAGTCGGTGGAACCTGTCTCACGTAAGTGTACGTGTAAGGTCGGTCCGGGCCGCTTCATCCCACAATACCGTCGAAACAATATTGGACTAGTAACGGTAAGCATATTGAACAAAATCAACGCCCACAACAACTTGTGTTCTACTCGTGCATAGAATCTACGCAATAGACCTACCTCTGATACCACTGTTGGGGAACGTAGCAGAAATTCAAAATTTTCCTACGAGTCACCAAGATCTATCTATGGAGAGACTAGCAATGAGAGAGAGGGGAGTGCATCTACATACCCTTGTAGATCGCTAAGCGGAAGCGTTCAAGTGAACGGGGTTGAAGGAGTCGTACTCGTCGTGATCCAAATCACCGGAGATCCTAGTGTCGAACGGACGGCACCTCCTCGTTCAACACACGTAAAGACCGGTGATGTCTCCCATGCCTTGATCCAGCAAGAAAGAGAGGGATAGGTTGGGGAAGACTCCGTCCAGCAGCAGCACAACGGCGTGGTGGTGGTGGAGGAGCGTGGCACTCCAGCAGGGCTTCGCCAAGCACCGTGAGAGATGAGGAGAAAGAGAGGTAGAGTTGCGAGGGAGAGGTGGAAACTCTTGTGTTTGCAGCCCCAGAGACCTCAACTATATATAGGGGAGAGGGAGGGGGCTACGCCCCCTCTAGGGTTCCCACCCCAAGGGGTGCGGCAGCCCCAAAACCCATCTAGGGTGGCGGCCAAGGGGGGGAGAGGGGGAAACTTGCCCCCCAAGTAAGGTGGAGGCGCCCCCTCCCAAAACCCTCGGCGCCTTGGGCCCTGGTGGGGGGCGCACCAGCCCACCTGGGGCTGGTCCCCTCCCACACTTGGCCCATGCTGCCCTCTGGGGCCAGTGACCACACTTGGTGGACCCCCGGGACCCTCCCGGTGGTCCCGGTACGTTACCGATAGCACCCGAAACTTTTCCGGTGACCAAAACAGGACTTCCCATATATAAATCTTTACCTCCGGACTTTTCCGGAACTCCTCGTGGCTTCCGGGATCTCATCCGGGACTCCGAACAACATTCGGTAACCACGTATATCTATTCCCTATAACCCTAGAGTCATCGAACTTTAAGTGTGTAGACCTTACGGGTTCGGGAACCATGCAGACATGACCGAGATGTTCTCCGGTCAATAACCAACAGCGGGATCTGGATACCCATTGAGGGAGTCCTGGATTAGGTGGTGTCCGGATGGCCGGACTATGACCTTGGGCCGGACTCCCGGACTATGAAGATACAAGATTGAAGACTTCGTCCCGTGTGCAGATAGGACTTTCCTTGGCGTGGAAGGCAAGCTTGGCGATATGATATGAAGATCTCTTCCCATTGTAACCGACTCTATGTAACCCTAGCCCTCTCCGGTGTCTATATAAACCGGAGAGTTTTAGTCCGAAGAAAAAACAACAATCATACCATAGGCTAGCTTCTAGGGTTTAGCCTCTCTGATCTCGTGGTAGATCAACTCTTGTGCTACCCATATCATCAATATTAATCAAGCAGGAGTAGGGTTTTACCTCCATCGGGAGGGCCCGAACCTGGCTAAAAATATCGTGTCCATTGTCTCCTGTTACCATACGCCTAGACGCATAGTTCAGGACCCCCTACCCGAGATCCGCCAGTTTTGACACCGACATTGGTGCTTTCATTGAGAGTTGCTCTGTGTCATCACCTTTAGGCCTGATGGCTTCTTCGATCATCAACCACGACGCGGTCCAGGGTGAGACTTTTCTCCCCGGACAGATCTTCGTATTCGGCGGCTTCGCACCGCGGGCCAGTTCGCTTGGACATCTGGAGCAGATCGAAAACTATGCCCCTGGCCATCAGGTCAGGTTTCGAAGCTTAAACTACACGGCCGACATCCACGGGGACTTGATCTTTGTCGGATTCGAGCCACGGCCGAGCGCGCCGCACTGTCATGATGGGCATGATCTAGCTCTGCCGCCGGACAGCGCTCAGAGCGCCGCTCAGGTGCCCGCTCCGACCATTAGCTCAGAGCCGCCTGCGCCAGTCGGGGACGGACGGTTGGACGCCGCCCCAGGAGCCGCAATCTCTACGGCGATAGAGCGGAATACCAGCCTAGTCCATTGCGAGGCCTGTGACTCCAAGGTACCGGACTCCTGTTCGGACTCCTAATCTTCTGCACCCCTTCCGATCGAGCCCCATTGGGCTCCGATTATGGAGTTCACCGCCGCGGACATCTTTCAGCACTCGCCCTTTGGCGATATCCTGAATTCACTAAAGTCTCTCTCTTTGTCGGGAGAGCCCTGGCCAGACTATGGTCAGCAAGGTTGGGATGCGGACGACGAAGAAATTCGGAACCCACCCACCACCCACTTTGTAGCCACTGTCGACGACATAACCGACATGCTCGACTTCTACTCCGAAGACATCGACGGTATGGACGCTGATGAAGGAGACGACCAAGAACGAGCGCCTATAGAGCACCGCACAATCACCTCATCACACGATGTATACATGGTGGACACACCTAAAAGAAGCAACGGCGAGGATCAAAAGGGCGCAACCAGGGATCATTACCTCGAAAAACAATCAAAGCGGCGGCGTAAGCGCCGCGCCAAGCCCCACCTCGATAGAGACCCAGCCATAGAGCAGGGCGAATCAACGGAAGACGAACATGCCATCGAGCAACCGTCCAAAGAGGGCGGACAAACCGAACAATCCGTCCCCTGCAAAGATAATAGTCCGGACGACCTCACGCCGGACAAGTCGCTGGAGCACCAGAACCTCCACCAAAGGCTCGTCGCCACTGCGCGTAGCCTGAAAAAGCAGAAGCAGAAGCTCAAAACAGCGGAAGATGCAATCAGAATAAGATGGAGCAAAGTACACAATACCGCACACAAGTACGGCAACAGTCATCACACAAAGAGCTATCCGAAACGGAAATTACTACCGGAATTTGATGAAGAGGCCCTAGAGCCCCCACAATCAAAAAACAAGTCACCAGGTCGGATAGACGACCCCACGATCGACCTCAAGCGACAAAGGGTGCCGCACTCAATACGTCACGCGATCCGCCCAAGGATTCGCATCAAAAAACCGGTCCAACCAGATCCATCTACGGGCCAAGAAGCAAGCTCCATTGAGCAATGCAACACAAAAAATATCCGAACATCGCGGCACACCTACATACAGGGGCGCCGCACATCCCCTATGTTTTACCGATGAGGTACCGGATCATGAATTTCCAGCGGGATTCAAGCCCGTAAACATAGAAGCATATGACGGAACAACAGACCCTGGAGTCTGGATCGAGGATTATATCCTCCATATACACATGGCCAGAGGAGATGACCTTCACGCCATAAAATATATACCCCTTAAGCTCAAAGGGCCAGCCCGGCATTGGCTTAAAGGCCTCCCCGAAAACACCATGGGAAGTTGGGAAGAGCTCGAGGATGCTTTCCGGGCAAATTTTCAAGGGACCTATGTCCGACCTCCGGATGTAGACAATCTGAGTCATATAACTCAACAACCCGGAGAGTCAGCCCGGAAACTCTGGAACAGATTTCTTACTAAAAAGAATCAGATAGTCGACTTTCCGGACGTCGAAGCCCTAGCAGCTTTCAAACATAGTGTCCGAGACGAATGGCTCGCCAGACACCTCGGCCAAGAAAAGCCAAGAACAATGGCCGCATTAACAAGCCTTGTGACCCGCTTTTACGCAAGAGAAGATAGCTGGTTGGAAAGAAGCAGCACCAACGACCTGAATACATCCGAACTCAGAGATGGAAACGGGAAACCGCGCCGTAACAAATAACAGCGCCGGATCAAGGATAACAACCCGATGAGCACGGCAGTCAATGCTGGATTCAAAAGCTCTCTGTAAAATCAGAAAAAGCCGCCCCCCAAAGATGACAGGGACGAGCTATCTAACTTCAACAAAATCTTGGACAAAATATGTCAAATCCACAATACAACTGGGAGACCTTCAAACCACACCCACAGAGATTGTTGGGTCTTCAAGCAGTCCGGCAAACTCAACACCGAACACAAGGGGCTCTACACACCAAGCGAGGATGACGACGCACCCCACAAGCAGAACACCGGAGCACAAAAGAAGTTCCCACAGGAAGTCAAAACAGTAAATTCACTTCAGGTGACAAAAGGGAAACATAGAACGGCGCCTACGAAGATACACGTCATACGCCCTGCCCCAGAGGAGCATCGCCACTGGTTGTTACAACCAATCACCTTCGATCATCAGGATTACTCCAGAGGTATCCGGAACACAGGCTAGACTGCCTTAGTCTTGGATCCGATTATTGACGGACTCCAATTTACACAAGTCCTAATGGACGGCGGAAGTGACCTAAACCTGTTATATCAGGACACAATCCGCAAACTGGGGGTAAACCCAGCAATAATTCGCCATGGAAACACTTCCTTTCAAGGAATCACGCCGGGCCAAGATACCCAGAGTATGGGTTCCCTTTCGTTAGAAGTCATGTTCGGCTCACCCGAAAACTTCCGAAGCGAAAAGCTAACCTTCCACATCGCCCCATTCATAAGTTGCTATCAAGCGCTACTGGGACGTGAAGCTTTCGCCCGCTTTAATGCAATACCGCATTATGCATCCCTTACACTCAAAATGCCCGGTCCACGAGGCATCATCTCATTAAAGGGAAATATCAATTGGTCCCTGAAGTACGGATAATGGTGCGGCCGCCTTGACAGCCGCACACTAATCCAACTTCACTACCCCGGACACGGTTCGACGAGTCCGGCGTAAACATACAAAGGCTTAATAGCCGCATAACCCTATACAAGGGGCTCCGCGTGTTTACACCAGGAGACAATACGGCCCAATTTTACTCATGCCTCTGTATTATATTTTGTTTATTTTAATATAGATTTCTCGCACGATTATTTTTCACTAAGTCCCTCTCTTTCGCAGACAAACACCGTGCTATGCCCGTCAAGGATACGGCACAACGGAGACACAGGCGCAGACGTGCAGTAGGGACTCGTTCTAAGGATTCTCTTCAGATTAAGACCCTGCGTAAACCTCTTTTACTGTCTCTTGTTGATAACATCCCCCAGTTTTCACTATAACCGAGGAGGAGGCTGGCGTCTTGGCATGTGGCCACGCCAGAATTTTGCGCGTACCTGGACACCAGGGCCTTTTTTTTAACAAGGGCTCTTGTTCAGCCCGTCTTCATAAAGACCGAATACCTTAGGGAGTGTTCGGCGTCGCGAGTTTGGCCTTAAATGCATCAGCTCCGAATCATGTCTTTGGTCAAATGTTGGGTTTGCCCGGCTCCTGTGTTTTGTTGCCTTACGTTCCGCTCTATCGGCTAAGGCGGCACCAGGAGAACTACTGCGATTGTGCCCCGGTTCGGCCAGGCGAGCACCTTAGTAGAGAAAGCCGAAAACTGACTGTTATCATATAGCGAGAGACTGGTCAACCACTCGATGACTTTTGGAATTTTAGGATTCCTCCGCATTAACGAAGGGCCGCTTCCCAGTCAGGCACACACGCGCCCCGAATTCGGGCGAGCGCGGTGCCCCTAGGGGCTATTCAGTAGCCCCACTGTCAAACTCCTATGGCTAAGTGAAAGTGATAAAGCATTATAGTCCGGTTGCCTAGTTCGCTGCGCTATCACCTCCTTTATAGGACCAAGACGTTGGATTAAGTGTGAAAAGGTGCCTTTTTGCGAACACCCCCTCATTATATGCGTGGGGGCCGAAGCCGACGACTGCCATCTTTCAGGTTATATACACATATACATTAACAGCCGCACAGGAGGCATTATAATTCTTGCAAGCACAAGTATAAAAAGCTTTTATATTCTATCAAAATATTCGTTTTACAATAGCACATGCTATTCGAACACAACATCCTTCGAGCACTGCGCCTCTATTAAACGAGTGTCCGTGTCAAAATCGGCGGATCTCGGGTAGGGGGTCCCGAACTGTGCGTCTAGGCGGATGGTAACAGGAGACAAGGGACACGATGTTTTACCCAGGTTTGGGCCCTCTTAATGGAGGTAAAACCCTACGTCCTGCTTGATTGATATTGATATTGTGGATGTTTACAAGAGTGGCTCTACCATGAGATCAAGGAGGCTAAACCCTAGAAGCTAGCCTATGGTATGATTATTGTTGTATGATGTCCTACGGACTAGAGCCATCTGGTTTATATAGACACCGGAGAGGGCTAGGGTTACATAGAGTCGGTTACAATGGTAGGAGATCTACATATCCGTATCGCCAAGCTTGCCTTCCACGCCAAGGAAAGTCCCATCCGGACACGGGGGGAAGTCTTCAATCTTATATCTTCATAGTCTTGGAGTCCGGTCGATGATGATAGTCCGGCAGATGATAGTTCGGCTGATGATGGTAGTCCAGCTATCCGGACACCCCCTAATCCGGGACGCCCTCAGTAGCCCCCGAACCAGGCTTCAATGACGATAAGTCCAGCATGTGTGTAGTCTTCGGCGTTGCAAGGCGGGTTCTCCTTCAAGTTCCACGTACGTGCCGAACAGTGTCCGGCTTCCTCATCAATGTTGCTCGTCTTGGCTTCCATGCCCAATAATGACCTTCTTCCACGCGTCGTGCGAATGTGAAAAGCCAGGGTGTCCTTTATGTTTTACCCCCTAGTTGTGCAAATAATCTGCCTATAAGGGAGGCAAGAATCCAGATCCAAATCACCATCTTCCTCCCGCAAATACTCATCGGAGCGCTTTCAACCAAGAATCCATTCCATCATGGACCGTCAACGCGGCTCCTCTTCTTGTGCTCCCAGCCCTTTGCCAGGAGATTGGAGGAGATGCTCTGTTCCGCACAACGAGATGGTGAAGCTCCAAGCGGGGGGATATCTCCCTCCGGCCTTCATGGTTCCGGTTCGAGCCGGGCTGGCCACCTACAAAGGTGGAAAGCAAGCGGAGGCTACCCCAAATCCCAACAAAGGGGAGCGGGTATGCTTCGTCCCCTATCTGATAAGGGGGCTCGGATTTCCTGTACATCCATTCCTCCGCGGGCTCCTGGAGTTCTACGGACTCCAGCTTCATCACCTCACGCCCGCCTCAATCCTACATATTGCGGGTTACATAGCTCTTTGCGAGCTATTCCTGGGCGTCGAGCCCCATTTCTCGCTATGGAAGAGGTTGTTCTGTCTTGTACCCCGCTCTCACGAGGGGTCCATATATCAAGTGGGCGGCGCCGAAATATGGCGCATTGCCGGGACCGGATATCCATCCGGAACCCCTAAGAAGGCGTCCGAAGACTGGCCTTCAGAATGGTTTTATATAGAAGACGCTCCGCTGCCAGACCCTGTTCGGATCGGCCTCCCGGAGTTCAGCAATGCTCCTCTCAAGAAACGCCTTAGTTGGCGTGCGCGGAGCCCCCAACTGGAGGAAAACAAGAGCGTCCATTATGTGATGGGCCGAATAAGGTTACTGGCCCATGGCGGGTTGACCATGATTTGAGTCATGGCAACATGCATTATGCGGGGGGTGCAGCCACTGCAATACAGGGGCCACCCCATGTGGGATTTCAACAGGGAGGACGATGCCACCCGTCATGGCCGCAAAGGGCCGGATTCGGTCGAAGATCTGGTGACGATCCTGTCCGGCCTGTATAAGGGGGAGAAGGAGGATTTCCTTCGGACGAACCCGTTAAATGGGTTCTCCATGAACAATCCCCGGCCTTGGGTAAGCGAACACTCTGCGTGCCCGACCCATGCTTTTTGAAACTTAAGTTTCTTATATTGTGTTCTTCTTTCGACGCCGGAGCTGCGCCGGATCGTGGAGGACATGCTAAGTCCAGCTCCGCAACCCGAGGATCCAGAGAGATCCCGGGATCCGGCCTCCGAAGAGGATCCGGACATAATGGTGGAGCTAATCGATGGGGTGTTCCACCAGCTCAGCATGGATAATGCTTTAGTCGCCATCACGGCCGACTATCCCGGACTATATCCGGCTTCCCAGGTGATTGCGACCGAAGTCCTGACACCGTCATTCCTTCCTTGCTTATTTCTGAGCACCGTATACGATGGCGCTGTGCAGGAGGCGCCCCTAGGGCGAGAAGCCGAGCCCGCGGTGGCTGGCCAACAAAGGCCAGTCCGGACCAGTAGGCGGAAGAGGAGCGCGGCGCGGACTGACACGTCGCCGCAAAGGTGTAGCTGACAATTCATTATTTAGAGCAACATTCCTAGGAAGCGTTTGAGTGCTCATGAGTTTTGTAGGGAAAAAAGCGTCCGCCGGACTGCGGGCGTGGAGGTTGCCAATCCAACCTCTACCAGCCAGGCTCCAGCACCTGGTCTGGAGGAGGAGGCGAGCGCAAGGCACGAGCCGGACGTTCCTCCGACGGAGGATGCCGACAGACTGTCCGCCACCAAGTCTGAGGTGGAGAGTGCCCTGAATCACAGGCGCCGCCGGACAATATTTCGTGACGCGTGCTTCTCCCCCGAGGCATTGAATGCCTTTAACGCGGGGGACGCGCACCTTCGTGCTGCTCAAGATGGTTTTACCAGAGCCACGGAGCAGTATGTAAAAGACATACAGGTAAGAGAATTTAATAGTTGTATATGCCAGTAGCCCCCGAGACTTAAAGTAGTTATATTAACTGATTTAAGGATCATATGAAACGTAGGATCTTACCGAGAACAATACCCAACTGTCTCAGGAGCTGGAAGAGTGCAAGGCCCAACTTGAGGCCGTACTCTCTGGCACAGGAGGAAATGCAGGGACCTCTCCTGGTAACGCATTATTGCAGAAAGATAAGTAGCGTTTGGCCTGTGTGTAAGTCTAAAAAATGACATTGCAGGTGCTGCCGGACAAGATCCGGACAGGCAAGAACTTCTGCGCCAACTAAAGGCCGGTGAGAGGGTGCTGCATAAGGTGCAGCATGAAAGGAACAAGCTACAGGATTCCCATGCCCAGCTTGGAGAAGAGCTGAAAGGCGTTCGGGCCGAGCTGTTAGGCTCCGTTAAGGAGAATCAGTGGCTTCGTCGCGGCATCTATAGTAAGTGCTTGAGCGAACTCCTTTGAAAAGAAGAGTTCGGCGAGGAAGTCAATTTAACAGAATATGTCTGCAGGTATGCTCATAGGTCGCCCTGCGGAGGAGATGCCCGTATCAACGGGTGACCAACTTCCCGAATTGTTGCAACTGATCGAACGAGTTCGGCAGGCAATGAGCGGCGTCATCCAGGCTTTATGGCCAGCCTTCTCCTTAACCGAGGGTCTTGGGGAGCTTGCGGAGAAGCTTCAGGGAGTGCGGCAGCGCTTCCATTTATGGAAGATTTCGGCCTGCCGCCAAGGTGCCAGGGAGGCCTGGGCCATGGTAAAGACGCGGTACAAGAAGGCGGATCCCAACCACATGGCCGAAGTCGGACCTGTGGGGCCCGATGGGAAGGAGATCCCTGTGAGTTTAGTATACAGCCAAGTAGAGTTGGCCGCTAAATTCTCCCAACAGGAATGTAAATTAGACAGCCTGTTAGACGGGATTGAGGAAGAATACAACCAGTCGATTTGACAATGTATTATAAAATGACATGTAAAATGCCTTCTAGCCGGATTGTAGATCGTTTGTCTTTGCCGACCTTTTCGCTTCGACCGCGGGACCCTAGTTTCCGGAGTGTGTCTGAATACCTTCTCTGGTATGAAACAACCAGGGTATGCATGGAGACCAGGCGTAGGGGTCATTAGTGCTTTATCAGACAAGTGCCCAACTAGTTATGTTATATTACATGGGTAGTAAGAAACATCTTCCAGGGAGAATAGTTCCGTTAAGGATTCCTTTCCTCTGGGGGTGGCATGCCCTAAAGTGCATGTCTGGACTGCGAAAAAAGCAGAAAAACATCTGGGGGCAGATAAATAAGTAGATAAGAAATCATATTTTAAGTCACCGACCGAATATTCCCTTAAGAACGCTAGCTTTCGGCTTCACCCAGTCCGAGGTACACATCCGGCTGACCCGGCAGTAACAATCGCAGAGGTGCTCCCTTTACCTCCTAGCCGAACAATCGGGAACGTAGGGGTAAGCACAGGAGCCAGGCAACCCAGCTTGGCCAAAACTTAAGTCATATCGATGCATATAATGGTGAATAAAAGGTACATGTGGAGGCTTGACACATGTGCTGGGCATGAAGCCCTTATAATTAAGCTTCTGGTAAAGAAGCCCCTAGGTATAATGAGTGTGGATAGCACATCAATTGCGCGCGAACGTTGCGCAAGTAGGCCCTTTAAGGTTTGGATGAATAGGGTTGAGAAGAAAAAGATAAACAGAAGGCAGCTGAAGTAAAAAAATGGACGGGGGGAAAGGGACGAACTCTTAGTCCGGCGCTAGGCATAGAATCTTCGGAGGCGGGCTGCGTTCCATGGGTTCGGCTCGAGTCGGTTATCCGATGCATTTCGTAGACGGTACGCTCCGCCGGTCAGGACTTGATCGATGATGAAGGGGCCTTCCCATTTGGGCTTGAGCTTGTCCCTTTTCTTGTCCGGCAGGCGTAGAACCAGTTCGCCAACGTTGTAAGTCTTGGCCCGTACTTCTCTGCTTTGGTATCTTCGAGCCTGCTGCTGATAGAATGCGGAACGAGCCTTGGCGACATCGCGTTCTTCCTCCAATGCGTCCAAGCTGTCCTGCCGATCCAACTCGGCTTCTCTTTCTTCGTACATGCGCACTCGAGGTGAGTCATGAATTATGTCGCAGGGCAAAACTGCTTCTGCGCCGTATACCATAAAAAATGGTGTGAATCCGGTAGTACGGTTAGGCGTTGTCCGCAGCCCCCAGAGCTCGGAGTTGAGCTCCTCTACCCAGTGCGTGTCAGATTTCGTAAGGGACCGCACTAGTCTGGGTTTGATGCCGCTCATTATTAGACCATTTGCTCGTTCCACTTGACCGTTGGTTTGAGGATGATAGACTAAAGGGTAATCGAGCTTGATGCCCATATTTTTGCACCATGATTTAACCTCGTCGGCTATGAAGTTCATGCCGTTATCGGTGATGATGCTGTGGGGGACACCATAACGGTGTACTACCCCGGATATAAAGTCTATCACTGGTCCGGACTCTGCCGTTTTAACTGGCTTGGCCTCTATCCATTTGGTGAATTTATCCACCATGACCAATAAGTACCTTTTCTTGTGGGTTCCGCCATTAAGTGGTCCAACCATGTCAAGCCCCCAGACCGCGAATGGCCAGGTAATGGGTATAGTTTTGAGGGCGGTGGGTGGCATGTGGCTCTGATTAGCAAAGAGCTGACAACCGACGCATCTTTGGACTAAGTCCTGAGCATCTGCTCGGGCCGTCGGCCAATAAAATCCTGTACGGAATGCCTTTCCTACAAGGGCCCGGGCTGCGGCGTGGTGTCCGCCTAGTCCGGCATGAATATCAGCCAGGAGGTTTCGCCCTTCCTCTTCGGAGATACACCTTTGAAGGACTCCGGTTGTGCTTTTCTTATAAAGTTCTCCCTCATAGACCTTGTAGGCTTTAGATCGCCGGACAATGCAGCGGGCCTCATTTTGGTCTTCGGGAAGCTCCTGCCTAAGCAAGTAGGCGAGGAATGGTTCTGTCCATGGGGCAATTACTGCCATTATGTCGTGGGCTGAAGGTGTTATGTCATCGGCTGACTCGCCGGTTGGTGCGGCTTGTTCCGGTTTGTTATTTCCGGACTCCTCTTCCCATAGTACGGATGGCTTGAACAGCCGTTCCAGGAAGATGTTAGGAGGGACAGCGTCGCGTTTTGCGCCGATGCGTGCCAGTACGTCGGCTGCTTGGTTATTATCCCGGGCTACGTGGTGGAATTCAAGTCGTTCAAACCGGGCTGACATTTTTAGGACAGCGTTGCGATATGCTGCCATTTTCGGATCATTGGCGTCAAAGTCTCTGTTTATTTGGGATATTGTGAGGTTTGAATCCCCGCGCACCTCTAGGCGTTGAATGCCCATGGAGATTGCCATCCGGAGACCATGTAAAAGGGCCTCGTATTCGGCTGCGTTGTTGGAGTCCGTGTACATTATCTGAAGTACGAATTGGACTGTGTCCCCGGTCGGGGACGTCAATACGACGCCAGCCCCCAATCCGGCTAACATTTTAGAGCTGTCGAAGTGCATAGTCCAATTGGAGTATGCGCCGTACTCTTTAGGGAGTTCGGCTTCGGTCCATTCAGCGACAAAATCAGCCAAAACTTGTGACTTTATAGCTCGCCGAGGTTTGTAAGTTATATCAAATGGTAAGAGCTCAATGGCCCATTTTGCAATCCTGCCCGTCGCATCGCGGTTGTTTATAATGTCGTTAAGTGGTACTTCAGAGGCCACTGTAATCGAACACTCTTCAAAGTAGTGTCGAAGCTTCCGAGATGCCATGAACACCGCGTATGTTATCTTATGATAGTGCGGGTAGCGGGACTTACAGGGGGTTAACACTGTGGATACATAGTATACTAGTTTTTGAAGAGGGAATTTATGCCCTTCTGTCTCTCGTTCGACGACGAGTACCGCGCTTATGACTTGATGCGTTGCTGCGATGTATAACAACATTGGTTCGCCCAGGTTGGGCGTAGCCAGGACCGGATTTGTTGCCAGTATGGCCTTTATTTCTTCGAGTCCGGTGGTGGCAGCATCCGTCCACTCGAAGTGTTCGGTGCGCCTAAGGAGGCGATAGAGGGGCAATGCCTTTTCTCCTAGACGGGAGATAAAGCGGCTTAGGGCCGCCACGCATCCAGTCAATTTTTGTATTTGCTTGAGGTTTTTTGGGATATCTAGATGTGACAGAGCTCGGATCTTGGCTGGGTTTGCTTCAATTCCTCTGTCGGGTACGATGAAGCCCAGCAGCTTTCCAGCTGGTACGCCGAAAACGCATTTTTCCGGATTCAGCTTGATGTCATATGCTTTGAGGTTGTCGAATGTGAGCCTCAAGTCGTCTACTAGAGTTTCGACGTGCTTAGTTTTGACGACTACGTCGTATGCCTCTACTGTTTTGCCGATCTGGGTAGCCAGACATGTCTGAATCATGCGCTGATATGTTGCGCCGGCGTTTTTAAGTCCGAAGGGCATCGTGTTGAAGCAGAATGGTCCATATGGAGTAATGAATGCCGTTGCGGCTTGATCTGCTTCTGCCATCTTGATTTGATGATAGCCGGAGTATGCGTCCAGTAAGCACAATGAATCGTGCCCTGCAGTGGCATCGATGATTTGGTGATGCGGGGGAGGGGGAAGGGATCCTTTGGGCAGGCTTTATTTAAGTCTTTGAAATCGACACACCGGCGCCAGGATTTGTCCTTCTTTGGTACCATTACCAGGTTTGCTAGCCAATCCGGATGTTTGATGTCTCTGATGAATCCGGCTTCCAATAGTTTGGCTAGCTCTTCTCCCATTGTCTGTCTTTTGGGTTCGGAAAATCGTCGAAGAGCCTGTTTGACTGGCTTGAATCCTTTTAGGATGTTTAGGCCATGTTCTGCCAATCTGCGTGGGATTCCGGGCATGTCCGAGGGATGCCAGGAAAAAATGTCCCAATTTTCCCAAAGGAATTCTCGCAGGGCGGCGTCTACATCAGGGTTCAATTGTGCCCCGATGGAGGCCGTCTTTGTCGGGTCCATTGGGTGGACCTAGAATTTTAATATTTCATCTGCTGGTTTAAAGGAGGTGGACTTGGATCTCTTGTCGAGTACCACATCGTCCCTATTCACCGTCGAGCGCAGCGCGGTGAGTTCCTCTGCCGCTAGGGCTTCGGATAGTGCCTCTAAGGCTAATGTGGCTGTCTTATTTTCGGCGCGGAGTGCTATGTCCGGATCACTAACGAGAGTGATTATTCCGCCGGGCCCAGGCATTTTGAGCTTCATGTACCCGTAATGGGGTATAGCTTGAAAAATTGTGAATGCCTCTCGTCCTAATATAGCGTGATATCTGCTGTTGAACGGGGCCACTTGGAACGTGACTTCTTCGGATCTGTAATTGTCCGGCGAGCCGAATACCACATCGAGTGTGATTTTTCCTGTGCAGCGCGCCTCCCGGCTAGGGATTATTCCTCTAAAGGTTGTGCTGCTTTGCTCAATGCGGCTCCAGTCTATTTCCATTTTTTGAAGGGTTTCCTCGTAGATGAGGTTTAATCCGCTGCCGCCATCCATGAGGACTTTTGTAAGTCGAAAGCCATCCACTATTGGACTAAGTACCAGTGCGGCCGGAGCTCGGGCTGTTCGGAATTTAGGTTCGTCGCTGGCGTTGAAGGTGATGGATGTGTCGCTCCATGGATTGGTTGTTGCTACTTGGTAGTCTTCAGCGAAGCTGCAGATTGTTCTTTTCCGCATATTATTTGATGCGAAAGTCTCGAAGACTGTTGATACCGTACCGATGTTGTTGGAGTGGTTTTCCGGGGCTAGAAGCTCCTCTCCACTTTTGGCCACCTGCCGTAGTATCGAACATGCTCGAAGGCTATGTGTAGGGACGACGCCTTCTGTACTGTGAATTTTACAGGGTCTGTTGAGCCATCCCTCCAGTACGGTTCCGCGCCCTTTATGGGGTTTTTGCTTTTTGGTTTTTGTATCTGGTGCCTGAGTGTAATGCACCCTTTTGTTGCGGACTAGGGCTGTATTCGGGGCCGGATTGTCCCAAAACTTATTTTCGGTTGTCTGGAAACTCTCCATCGCACAGTACTTTCATACTATTGACGCCAGGTCGGCGAAGCGTGTAATTTCACGGCGGCTGACGGCGTTCAAGATTCCCTCGTCCATGCAATTATTGCAAAAAAATGAGATTGCGTTTTCCTCTCGGCAGTCCTTTATCCTGTCCATAACCAGGAGGAATCTGGCCCAGTAGTGATGTACTGTCTCAGCGGGCTCTTGCCGGATTAGAGAGAGATCGCATATGTCTGGGTGGGTGGGTGGAATTAAGTCCGGAACCCCACCCGTCTCAAGGCTCGAGGGCCGAGAAGTTTCCAAATTTGGAAGCTTGGATTGCTGGACGTTGTCCAACGAGTCTGGTCCGATGCCTGACTTTAAGTTCAGTGCTTGATCGAAGTCCGTCCCTCCGCGGGAATCCGGCATGGGGGGTTTGGGAGCCCGGACATGACTAGTTTTCAATACAGGAGAAGGGTCGCCGCATTGTTCCTCTACCACTGCAACGTGGTGGGTGACCTGGGGAGAGTTAATCCCTCTCAGATCGGTTTTAAGCCCAATCTGATTGTAGTCTGTAGCAACTCCCAGGGCGGCGATGCGATCCAAGAGCTCGTTTACGGACGAGAGCTCTATTGGATCCAGCTGCTCGGCGAATTCCGAGCTGACGCGAAGATTGCCTTTGACGACTCGAGAGGTCATTGTCGAAGCGGTGGCCGGACAGGCGGTCATAAGAAAACCACCTAGCCGGATAGTTTGGATGGCGGCCAAGGCTCCTTTGGCGAAAATACCGTCCTTGAAGACGGGAGGAGGCATCCTTCCTATCGGTGACGGCATAGAGGAACTCTCAATGAAAGCACCAATGTCGGTGTCAAAACCGGCAGATCTCGGGTAGGGGGTCCCGAACTGTGCGTCTAGGCGGATGGTAACAGGAGACAAGGGACACGATGTTTTACCCAGGTTCGGGCCCTCTTAATGGAGGTAAAACCCTACGTCCTGCTTGATTGATATTGATATTGTGGATGTTTACAAGAGTGGATCTACCACGAGGTCAAGGAGGCTAAACCCTAGAAGCTAGCCTATGGTATGATTGTTGTTGTATGATGTCCTACGGACTAGAGCCATCCGGTTTATATAGACAGCGGAGAGGGCTAGGGTTACATAGAGTCGGTTACAATGGTAGGAGATCTACATATCCGTATCGCCAAGCTTTCCTTCCACGCCAAGGAAAGTCCCATCCGGACACGGGGCGAAGTCTTCAATCTTATATCTTCATAGTCTTGGAGTCCGGTCGATGATGATAGTCCGGCCGATGATAGTTCGGCTGATGATGGTAGTCCGGCTATCCGGACACCGCCTAATCCGGGACTCCCTCAACAAGCGCCATGAAGAACTTCCTCAAAGTAGTGCTTGGCAGGTACTCGGCTTTCGTCCGAATCCCGGGATGCAACAACACTGGCCTTCATATCCGCCCATATGTTTTGACACAGGCAAGAGCCATCTGTGCACCCTCTATGCACGCTGACCTCTTCATTGCATCAACATGCGCCACCGAACCAAGGAACTGCTGCACCAAGCTAAAATAACTCTTCGGCTCTGGCTCTTCCGGCCACAGACGACTCGCAACATACCTCATGGCGAGTCCAGATAACCTGTTCGGCTCTGCCCAGGCGGCCAAACGGTCGGATACCGAAAGTGGGCGTGCTGGGTTGTGGAACTGCGACCAAAAAAGTTCTTCCAATTCATGGTCACCTCGACCCCGAAAGTGTTCGGTCACGTCTGCCGCACTAGCTGCCAAATCCACATAAGTGTTTTCCGCACTCCACTGCCGGTCTAACGAAGCATACTTATGGTCCCCGAACTTCATCCGCAGCATATAGGGCTTTCCAGCCGTGATATCTCCGGCCTGACATAGCTCCTCCTTCATAGCTCTCATTGCAGAGAGAGTATCCTTGGCTTCGGCAGTGATCTTTTCAAGATCCTTCTGAGCCGCCCTATCTTCTTGTTCAAGAAATTTACAATGGTCGGCAGCATCCTTCAATTTTATAGCCATCTCGGCTATTACTTTCTTGCTCTGGCAGTGAGCAGCCTGTTCGGCTTTTAGCTCTTCAGCCGCCTTAACGGCAGCCGCATCAGTTTCCCTTGCTTGCTCCTTGGCTCAGGCAAGTTCCACCCGAAGGTTCTCCACGGCAGCAGCACCATATACATTAAGCACATATCTTATAAGGCACGAGCACCAAACTCCTCTTATCAGATGTCTTTGGAACATACCTTGTGCCTCATCTAGCCGCTTATTTACAAGCGTGATGTCGGCATCCGCTACGTCAAGCTGCCGCTTTAGCTCGGCAGATTCATCAGTCCGGCTAGCCACCGAACTCCTCGCCACCTTCATAAAATAGGTGACATATTATACCTAGGGTTATGATCCTCTGTGCGCCGGCACTTTTGACGACACACAGAGTCTCAGGGGCTATTATTTATACTGGGCGCATTTTATATATGTGGCTTTACCAAAAGGTACACCTTTTCACGTACCTCAAAGCCTGTCAGTAAACTCCTGGCGGCCTCGTACAGTCCACTTTCCGCGGATGAAATCCTTCCAATCATCGTGTTCATCAACATACGGTCTTCTTCTGAGATGGACGCTCGCCCGAGCAGATCCTTCAGCCCCTCCGACCGCGCACCAGAGGGTGCCGGACTAGCCTGACGACCTTTTTCATGGTCCGGACTTGGAAAAACCCTCCGAGACGACACCTCGGGGTTGCCTGCCTCGTAAGACGGTGCATCAAGGGGAGGCGTTTCGCTCTCCATCATCTCCGGACGAAGATCCCCTAAAGATGAGCTCTGCTGAGAAGGGTTAAGATCCGAACTGCAAGGTAATATTTCGGTTATCTTCCTCAGAAATAAAACAGGGATGTCACTCATTTTGGGACCCCTCGCTTTACTTACGGCTCGGGGGAGAGCTGATCCCTTTGAGGGTGCAATGCGGCCGGGGCATTCTCCGGCGCCGGACCCTCTGGCGAAGATTTCTTCCCCCGTTTTGAGGCCATCCCCTCCGGGTCTTCAGAGGCAGTCCTTTTCTTTCCCCGGTCGGGGGAATTCTCGATTCCTCCCTTCCTAACAGCCTCCTTCACGGAGGCGGTAGCTCCTTGGTTCCCCTCTTTGCCTTCTGCCAAAAGCACAATCTCCAGCATCCTGGTTAACACGGGATCCGGCACGGTCTCAGGCAGGGGGGCTGGACACCTGATAAGCTTTGCCTTCGCTATCCACTCCTGTTCAAAGGATAGCTCTGTTAAGGGTAATTTTATGATGAAAATACGGATGGCGTGTCCAAATACGGGGCTACTTACTTGAGCATCTGGGCGATTGCAGCTCAGACCCGCGTCCTCGGACAAGTCCGGACACCTTGCTTGTGATCCGAAGAACAATTTGTACATCTCCACGGGCGTCGTGCCCATAAAGTGTTGGAGGACTCGCGGTCCCTCCGGATTAAATTCCCACAGGCGGAGAGGGCGACGTTTGCAGGGCAGCATGCGGCGAATCAGCATAACTTGCGCCACTACGGTCAAGTTGATATCTCTTTCTAGGAGATCTCGAATGCGGTCCTACAGCAAGGGCACATCTTTGGACGCCCCCCAGATAAGCCCTTCATTGACCCATGACGCTAGCCGTGGTGGGGGACCCGAGCGAAAAGTAGGTGGCGCCACCCATGTGGTGCCCCTGGGGGCTGTGATGTAAAACCAGTCCCGTTGCCATAAGCCGAACTCCTCTTGGAAAGAGCCCTCGGGCCATGGAGCGTCGGCCATCTTGCTTATGATAGCTCCTCCGCACTCAGCGTGCTGCCCCTCGATCATCTTCGGTTCCACCTTGAAGGTTCTAAGCCACAATCCGAAGTGAGGAGTAATATGGAGGAAGGCCTCACACACGACAATGAACGATGAGATTTGGAGGATGGACTCCGGAGCTAGGTCGTGAAATTCCAGCACATAATACAACATAAGCCCCCTCGTGAAGGGATCAATCGGGAAGCCTAGCCCCCGAAGGAAGTGAGATGTGAACACCACACTCTCACCGGGCTGGGGAGTGGGAATGACCTGTCCTTGAGCAGGCAGCCTATGAGAGATTTCGCCGGTCATATACCTGGCATCTCTCAGCTTTCGCACATCTTCTTTCGTAACGGAGGAAGGCATCCACCAGCCTTGAAGGTCGGAGCCGGAGATCATCAAAGATCCGAAGCACCTAAAGCTGGAGCTCTAGATGTTGGAACTCAAGGCGAGGGGCGGATTCGATTGAGTTAAAAGGAGTCGAGCCTTGGTCTCTTTATAAAGAGGTTGAATACCAAGAGCCCTCCCCGTAACCGTTTGGGACTCGCTTTCAATTAGGGAGTCATACCAAAGGCACGGTTGGGTTACCCGCGCTCATATTGATGAGAATCCCAGAATAAGGGGACATGATCTCTGCTTTGACAAGACGTGCCAAGGAAACCGCCTCGCTAAACGCGTTGAGGTGGAACAGTAAAACGATTCGAATAAAGGCTTGGCCGTGGCGTGATGTCACGCTGCGGAATACGTCAGCAGATTAGATTTGTGCAGATATTATTCTCTCTATGGTGGTATGTGGAACTTATTTTGCAGAGCCGGACACTATCCTTGTGTTCAACATCTTCTATGGAGTATTCGGAGGAGGAACCCGCCTTGTAATGTCGAAGACAATTTGCGCGCCGGACTCGTCATCATTGAAGCCTGGTTCAGGGGCTACTGAGGGAGTCCTGGATTAGGGGGTGTCCAGATGGCCGGACTATGACCTTTGGCCGGACTCCCGGACTATGAAGATACAAGATTGAAGACTTCGTCCCGTGTCCGGATAGGACTTTCCTTGGCGTGGAAGGCAAGCTTGGCGATATGATATGAAGATTTCTTCCCATTGTAACTGACTCTATGTAACCCTAGCCCTCTCCGGTGTCTATATAAACCAGAGAGTTTTAGTCCGAAGAAAAAACAAAAATCATACCATAGGCTAGCTTCCAGGGTTTAGCCTCTCTGATCTCATGGTAGATCAACTCTTGTACTACCCATATCATCAATATTAATCAAGCAAGAGTAGGGTTTTACCTCCATTGAGAGGGCCCGAACCTGGGTAAAAATATCGTGTCCCTTGTCTCCTGTTACCATCCACCTAGACGCACAGTTCGGGACCCCCTACCCGTTATTCGCGGGTTTTGACACCGACACCCATGTTGGCTCCCACATGTTCCATGATGATCTCATCGGATGAACCACGATGTGAACGATTCAATCAATCCCGTATACAATTCCCTTTGTCTAGCGGTATAGTACTTTCCCGAGATTCGATCGTCGGTATGCCGATACCTTGTTCAATCTCGTTACCGGCAAGTCTCTTTACTCGTTCCATAACACATCATCCTGTGATCAACCCCTTGGTCACATTGTGCACATTATGATGATGTCCTACCGAGTGGGCCCAGAGATACCTCTCCGTCACACGGAGTGACAAATCCCAGTCTTGATTCGTGCCAACCCAACAGACACTTTCGGAGATACCCGTAGTGCACCTTTATAGCCACCCAGTTACGTTGCGACGTTTGTTACACCCAAAGCATTCCTACGGTATCCGGGAGTTGCACAATCTCATGGTTTAAGGAAATGATACTTGACATTAGAAAAGCTTTAGCATACGAACTACACGATCTTTGTGCTAGGCTTAGGATTGGGTCTTGTCCATCACATCATTCTCCTAATGATGTGATCCCGTTATCAACGACATCCAATGTCCATGGTCAGGAAACCATAACCATCTATTGATCAACGAGCTAGTCAACTAGAGGCTTACTAGAGACATGGTGTTGTCTATGTACCCAAACATGTATTTGAGTTTCCTATCAATACAATTATAGCATGGATAATAAACGATTATCATGAACAAGGAAATATAATAATAATAACTAATTTATTATTGCCTCTAGAGCATATTTCCAACAACATACATATAGGGAGTATTAAGTAATGTGCATGGTATGAATAAGAAATTTGGTTTTACAAGTAAAACTTAGAACTTATGGTTCTTACGAACATGCATTTTGGTAGAAACAGCAAACTAAACAGCAGTAAACGATAGGGAGTATGAGCAAATTAAACAGCAGTCGAGGATAAAGGCTTTAGAACGACTGACTTACATTGACAGTTAACACCAGCTTTATAATGCCCTTCTCCATGTCAAGGGAAGGATAACTCAAGAATTTCAGCACAGAATCTTCTTCATAAGCATTGCCTGTACTCTACATTTTGTAGAGAGTAATTATAGATATGATAATACTATAAGGGATAGAGGATAATGAAGATAAGATGCAGATTGATGCTACATAATCAACTACCAATCCCTGGAAGTACAAGCGTTACAGGACAAAATGTACTGACAAGAGCAATGGGCTACACTTCTGCACTGGCGTTGTTTGTGTATTCTACTTGTTGGTAAGATTAAATATAGATCTGATCTTTTTTAGTAAATGGTGTGCGAGGGAGATAAGATGCAGAATGCTACAAAATGAACCAATCCCTCTTCCCATAATACAAGAGTTTATTGAACACTGGTGTACTGTACAAAATGTTCTTATATTATGGGATGGAGGGAGTAGCTGTTAATGTAAGTACAATGATAGACCACGTTCAGTCCTTACAAGAGGACTGCAGAGCTAAACCTCTTCAAAAGCATTGGGTTGATTCTAAATTTGTGTAAGAGTCCATACGGATCTTATAATGTCCACCACATGGACGATTACGAGGCTAACATGTGCAGTGATGCTACATAATCAAACAGCTACGAAAGTAAGTATGGTCATGCAGGGCAAGAGGTACTCACAAGAGCAATGCAGTGTGCAGTATAGTTGCGAGATTCTGTGGTCCCTTGAGAACGAATGTTCTTCTGCTAACAGTTTTCGTACAAGTGATACATTAAGGCAAATGCAGAAATGTAGTTCAAATTGTGATGTGATATCATAGACAGTACCTTATGTTGTAGCCGAGACCAATGTGTAACGAGATTATTCCAGTCACCGTCGGATAAATGTAGCACCAGAGACTTTACAGAAATTTCGTTCAGAGGCTTGCCATCGAAGTGCGCTTTCTTCAGGTAGGAACGATACTTCATCAACGACTGCTTGAAAAGCGCAACCAACTCTTGCTCGTCATCACAATCCAGTTTGCTCCTCGCCTATTTAAAAGAATGAAATCTTGTGTCTTCTATCAGCAGAAACATATGCAGTAATGACGATGAATAACATTAGTACATTACTAACGCGTAAGTTGCGGAGGAAGACTGGAAACTGTTCTGTGTCTGCGGTATAATCTTTCCATGAAGGAAAGATGCGCACAAAGTTCCTGACAACAACATAAGCTTCGTCTTCTAAACTGGGAAGAAATGGAACAGGGGTCCTATTTGCTGCAATTGGGGCTCTCTCTGGTTCGAAAAGGGATTTGGCAACTGGATTTGGTGTACTCTTTGCTGGAATGGGGGTTTTGCGTCGTACAGCTAGTGCTATGTCAACTGGCATAATCATACTGTTTGCTACAGTTAGGGTCTGCTGAGTTGGGGCATCAGAAATGACCAGTGTAGTAGGGCTAGAGTCTGCTAGAGTTGGGGTATTTTGTGGGTCAGGTGATATTGCAACTACACCTAATGGGCTATTTGATTTATCAGGTGCCACTACCTTTTCCAAATACTTTGCTTGGGCTCCTCCACGATCAGCAATCGCCCTCTTCCTTTTGAACGTCTGATACACAAGAACAACATTTGAATGGATAAATATGGTATGATGACAGATGGAATATGTACTGAAAATGGATAGGCAGGGCGTATTCACATACACGATGTGTAATCTAAGCTAATGGCAGTTCAACAAAGTAGAAGCAATGCAAAGCATTAGTTGCAAGATATGTGCGAGCAATGTAACCTTGGAAAGTTAGAGCAAGTACCTTGATGGTTGAATAAGATAGGCATCTTCCTCTAACTCCTCCACTAGGGAGCTACATTGACTTAGGTCTCCCTCTAGCTCAGAATCACTGTTAGGATCATATTCTGAGCATGAATCTGTAGGTGGAGAGCGTTTGCATTGCATTGCATCTAGGCTTGATTTCAGTCCCTTAATGCCAAGTTTGACAGCCATGGCATTGTTCTGCTTTATTCTTTTCATGCGCGCAAGCTCATCATCATTATGATACTGTTCAGAACCTGAGATTCATGAAAACATAAAAAGTAGTCAGATTATATATGGAATGCATTGCAGATTCAACTTGGAGAGTGTCTCCCTATAAACCCCTGCATATGCAAAGTTCACCTCCCCAACCGTGCTGACCAGACCACACACAGAAATACAAACCCCTTATGTCTCTATAACAGGCAGGCACACATTTCAAAACTGAAGTAGGAACATTAGAATCATATGAAATTCATATTTGAACAAATAAACTAAGAAATTATGAGTGGCGTAATGTTTAGCTTCAAGGGTGGAGTGTTGGTAGTGTGACACAAAGCAAGTAGGCAGATTGTATTCCATGTAAAAGATCGAAACCTATGTAAAAGCTGGAACTGACACTTTCTTTCTATACAATGCAGTGTTCGTTACCCACACATGATGGAAGAGATCACATAGAGAAATACTATTCACTCATGTCAAGGTTCCAGTATTTAGAAACAGGGTGGTCCACCCTAAAAGAATATTGACAACAAATATGACAAGGCAAGCATAGATGTAGTGAATCAATAATTTACTTGTGAGCTTATTAGGACAAGTATGGAGAATTGTAACTAGAGTAAGAGACCGTCCAAAATCTGAATGAAGAAGTTTGTCTAGCACTTATTGTTTGCAACTAATCGACGTGAATAATTGGATATTATATTGAATGAGTAAGAAATACAAGTAAAATTGTCAACAAACCTGGCTTGCAGTAGTAATCTGGGTCAATGTCACTACGGCCAACAATCCAAAATGACTAGTTTCTGTTTCGAGGGCCGGAATTTTGAGTAATGAATCCTAATGACAGTCCTACCTAATGAGTAATGAATCAATTAGAAAATGGGTAATGAGTCAAGATGGGAATGGGCCGGGTCGGCCCGCTGGGTCACTGACCCGGCCCGAAATCTCAAGGCCAATGGGCCAGGCGGGTTGGCCTTGAATCATAAAACGGGTCAGTGGAGCCGGTCCCGTGTGACCTGATGGACCAGACGGGTCGACCCAACGCTGCCCTAGTCCTTCTCTGCCGCCGCCCACCACGATCTTTGTAGCCACTCCCGACGATTTCTTCCGCCGCCAGCAGCCGCCGGCCATCTCTGCCGGCCCCGGCATCCCGCGACCTTCTCTACCGGCCGATCCCGACCTGCTGCCGCTGCCGGCTGCCCCCGAACATCTCTGCTGGCCTGCTGCCGCCGGTGTTCCTCCCGCATCTCGTTCGTCGTCTTGGTCGCCGTCGAGCTCGCTGACCTGCGGTCCTGTCCACCATCTACCTCGCCATTCCGGTCGCCGTCCTCATCTTCATCATCACGTAGGTGAGACTCTTGCCGGCTTCCTCCCTATCCCAGCGGAGCTGTAATGACTGGTCTTGTTTTGGTTCTTGGTCAGTGTTGTCTGCAATTGTTTCAGTAGATGGAGCTCATGTGTAGCTTTAGTTTAGGGGCTTGTTTGACTGTTCAGCGTTCTGTGTAGCTGTAGTTTGGAAAAGACTGGCCAGCATGGGACTTGTTTGATTGTTCTCAAGAAGAAATAGTGCTTCGGTTGAGCTCCTGTGTAGCTGTAGTTTAGCATTCAGCAGAAGTTTTTTGTGTGCAGCATGCCACTTTATTTCAGAGTGGCCATGAAGCATGCCTTTCGGTCCTCTGAATCATAAGACAGAAACCGGCAATTACCTCTGCTGTTGATTTTGAAAGTTAATGCTCTCTAATGTTCCTATATTTCGCTCTGATCAGAAAAAATGGAAGAGGAAGAAGGGGACCATGAGGCATACCAAAGTGGTGGTTCATCGTTGATATCCGGTGCGACAATGAGAAGGGCTCAACCACCCCCAGGGGTGTCTCCTTCTTCGATAAACATTTGTAGAGCTTATCACGATGAGTATTGCCATTTTTCTCCTTCTTTTTCTTGGGACACATAGTGGTGCCATTTTTCATGTTTTAGTACTAGTATTGTAGTATAGTAAAGGCCTGTTTGGTAATCTGTAGGAAGATAGGTGAGAGAAGATACATGTTGTCGTAACTTTTAACTGTTTTTTAAGACACATACAATACAACTATATGAGCTTGTACAGTCATAAGTTGTGTGGCACCTTCAGATTTATTACCAATTTGTAAACCTGTTTACATGTAGGATGTAGCAGTTTAAAGAAGATAGTGCATTTGTATGTATAGCCAAGTTGTACTCATTTATTGTAACTTTTAATTGTTTGTTGTGATAATATAACCCAGTTATACTCATTTGTTGATGCACCTCCTCCCTTCTGTTCTTGATATTCCTGGAACAAGCTTGTCTGTGCTCTATCATTTGCAAACTATCAGATGTCTGTTGCTTTAGTTCCTCCTTCTGTCTTGAATCATAAGATGTTCTAACCTTTTTCTAAATCGGATGTATATAGACGTGTTTTAGCGTGTTTGTTCGCTCATTTTAGTCCGTATGTAGTGTACTTTGGAATATTCAAAACGTCTTATGATTCCTGATCACGATAGTTATCCGCCAGATTCATGCAATGTTAACACTCGTGTCCTTTGCTCAGCAGGATGTTCACAAGACACTCGTATGGCTGATTTTGAAGATGAGGCTGATGAAGAAGATGTTGACTATGAAGAAGAAGAGGAAGGAGAAGAAGATGAGGATGAAGAAGAAGAAGAAGATGATGATGATGATGAAGAAGAAGAGCGAGATAATGTGGATGAAGAGGGAGGGGCTGAGATCATTGACATGGGATCATTTTCTAAACCGGGAAGAAAGTTTTTGTCTAAAGTGTGGAAAGAATATGAGCCTATCCGTGTTGATGGCATAGTTGTAGCTGCTGAGTGCAAACACTGTTCAAGGAATATTTGTGCTGAGCGTAAACATGGAACAAGTTCATTGCGCAAACATTTGAAGAGATGCAGGGAAAGGAAGAAGGTTCTTAGAATTTCTGGACAACTGAGTGCTTCTATCATGAGTCATGATGGAGTTGCAATGGGGCTTTGGACCTTTAATCAGACATTAGCATGCCGAGAGCTTATGAGGATGATAGTGTTGCATGAATTGGCATTCTCATTGGTGGAGTATGATGGATTTAGAAGATTTTTCTCTAGTCTAAATCCTAGCTTTAAGATGATATGTAGAAAAACAGTGAAGGAGGACTGCATGAAAGCATTTAAGGAAGAGAAGAGAATTCTGCAAAGGATGTTCCAAAACTCCAAATCCAAGATTTCTTTGACTACGGACTATGGACATCAAATCAGACAGTGGGGTACATTTGCATCACAGCCCACTTCATTGATGAGGAGTGGAAGCCGCAGAAGAGGATAGTGAAATTCGCAGCTATGGAGACGCCGCACACACAGGAGCTGCAATGTTCAACATCATGGTGAATTTCATAAGAGAGTGGAATATTGAAGATAATCTCTTTTCTGTGACGCTAGACAATGCATCGAACAATGGTGCAATGATGAAGCTATTGAAGGCACATCTCCTGCTTAAGAAGATGATACCTGGTAGTGGCAAGTTGTTTCACCAACGTTGTGCCGCCCATGTCATAAATCTGATATGTCAAGCAGGATTGAACTTCCTTGGTCCAGTGATCAACATGATGCGTGAAAGTGTTAAATATATTCGAAGCTCACCAAGTCGAAAGGAAAAATTTCAAGAAGTCGTTGCGCAGCATGGTGTATCATGTGGGAGAACTCCAAGTCTTGATGTTCCAACTCGTTGGAACTCAACCTACATGACGATTGATATAGAAAAGGAGTATCGCGGAGTGTTTGACTCTTTGGCCATTCAAGATAAGCAATATACCTTCAAGCCATCTTTTGAGGATTGGGAAAATGCCGAAGATGTTTGCAGGCTACTGAAGGTATTTTATGAAGCCACTAATGTGATATCCGGCACAAAATATCCAACTGCTAACTTGTATTTCCATGAAATGTGGAAAGTGAAGCTGACCTTAGAGCAACAACATTATGAAGAGGATTCTGAGATGGGTACAACGGTCAAATATATGAAGAGAAAATTCAGAAGGTATTGGAAGATGACATGGTTGAGCCTTTGTATTCCAGTGATTTTGGACCCACAATTCAAGTTGAAATATATTGAGTTCTGATTTGGCCTAGAGTTCGGGAACGAAGCTGCAGCAATGATTGCTAAAATAAAAAATGTGTTCCAAGGGTTGTTCAAGGAATACCTCCAATTGAATGGCAATGGCTCAGATCCCATATCACAAGGAGGTGATGATGACATGGCTGTAAGGGGTGAAGATCCTATGGCTTATTGGGACCAGCATGTCACCTTCACTGCTCGATCAACAAATTTGGATTCTACCGAACTTGATTCATACTTGTCAAAGGTAACTATCCGTCGAAGTGATCAATTCAATATCCTTGCATGGTGGCAGACCAACTTAGGTGAATACCCAACGCTGAGTCGCATGGCAGCAGATATCTTGGCGGCTCCTGCCTCTGCGGTGGCATCCGAGTCCGCCTTCAGCACAGGGAAGAGAGTCCTATCAGATTTTCGAAGTCGAATGACCGCAACGACACTTGAAGCTCTTGTTTTCTTATAAGATTGGATACGGGCCACCGGTAAAGCCATATGACACAAGTTTCTTCTTTGTTTCTTATTAATGCTTAAAGTTTACAAGTTTCTTCTTTTTTTCTGCAGCTAATACTCAATGTAGCTTGGCTTCAGTTCATGACATTATAATGGACTTGCAAGATACGAGAAACCTTCTGATGTATATAGTGCCATGTATATGAAAGTACACAAAGTATGAAGTCTGCTTCTTAATGAGGGATTTCATATCTACAGTTTGTTCCAGGGAACTATTTGCAAGATGCAGACCAATCATGTAGATGAATATATAGTGTTGTACACACAGAACTGGTGTTGTTAGTTTTGATTTCCCCAAGTTATAGTTGATCTCTAATATATATTTATTTTTCCATTCTTGCTTGTTGATATGCTTAAGAGAATCGGGAATATTCTCTTTGTTCTAATCTTTGTTGTGGAGTGGATGATGGGTAGTGTATGATGGATATTTAGAAGTGTATTTTCTTGCAAACTTGATCATGAATTGGTTTTCTAGAACATGCCTTTGCTACTAAGAATATTCCTCTGTTCATAAATATATTATTTAGTTTTTTTAGGGATAAATATACTATTTAGTTGATGTGCACAGAATTACTCTTGTAACATTTCTTTGTAAATACAGATATCAAGGATTGATGCTTGTTGGAGTAATTCATGTTAAACCTCAAGCAGATGATGAAGCAAAGACATGTCAGCTTTCTCTATAACCTACTGGATGTGAAAAGTTTAGCATGTTGAACTAGTAATCTTTTGATCTTGTCTGAGTCTGTTGGATTGAGGTCCTTACCTTAACGTTCTTTGAAACTTGTAATCTTTTGATCTTGTTCGAATCTGTTGGACTGAGGTCTTTAGCTTGATACTCTGTGAAACATGATCTCGCCATTTTACTAAATGTGAAAAGGTTAGACCTTGTCATTTTACTGTACTGTGTACATTAGTAATTTGGCGAGGCCACAAATGTTGGACGGTGCAAACATTTGGTTCAAAAAACCTGTAATCCTCTGGAATGTGTAAACATTTGCTAAATTTTGGGTCGGCCTCATGTGCCCAATGGGTCAATGGGGCCACAAAAGTCTAATGAAATGGGTCGGCCCATGGCGTCGCATATTGGCCTTGGGGCCATGGGGCCGGGGCTGGGGCCAGGGCCGGGTCGGCCCAATCCCATTTTGAGTAATGAGGAGTTGCTACTGAGTGTTGAGGACGTATCTCAGGATAAATCGGGTTGGCTTGGTGGGTGTTGCACGCCTGAGCCCTGAACGGACTGGGAAGGTAGGCACGGCGGCGCGCCCAGGCAGCGGTGACGCTGTTGGGTGAGCGGCTCCTGGCCTCCTGTTAGTCCGGTGTCTCCTCCTAGAGTCATGTCGTCCGAGGATGGTAAGTCGCCGGCGAGGCAGGCGGCTGGGGGCGAGTAGAGATCAGAAGCGCGCAGCAGAACAGAGGGGAATCGGGGCCTGGGCGACCCAAAATCCCAGGGTGGGCCGGCCCACCGTGGGCACCCTGTAGAGATACACACCCGAGCGGTGAACATGCATTTTCGAAACTCTAAGCATATTTTTTTATGAAACAAAGCACGCATTCTGATCGTATATTGATCATAAAAGGGGAAAACTCTAGGCATATTTTTTTTTAGCAAAAGAGGGTTTCCCCTCCGATTTCTATTAAAGAAACCACCACGGAACCAACATGATCAATTAAACCCTAAGCATGATCAATTAAACTGTATTATGGTTGTGCCATGGCAGATTTGAAGCTGCAAACCGGAGAAATGATATTTAGCATCCATTGTTTGCTTCGAACTAAGAACTAAATTCTAAGAGCTGAAAAGAAAGTAGAGTAACCAAGTTAAGATCTATTTTCTGGTTGAGATCAAAAGGTTGAGGATATATGAAGTACCACCTCTCTTGCGGCGCCGTGTAGGCATCGCGGGTGCGATGGCTGTCAGTGGCGTTGAAGCAGATCTGCGACGGTAGACGGGTGCATCGGGGGATAAGTCCCGTTGCGGTGGAAGAGAAGGTCGTGTGAGCGGCCCCGGCAAAGAGGACGACGGCGCCGATGAAGCGAGAGGACGCGATGCAAGGCTATTGGTCCGTCGCCGTCGATGAGAAACGTCCATCTCTAGTAGTGGACGACGCGGTCTTGGTAGGTGCTCTGGCATGGTGGAGGACGGTGGCGATGGATGTGGTGGAGGACGGCGGCGATGGATGGGGTGGCAGACGGAGGCTGGTGTGGGGATGGGGTGTTCTAGCGCAGACGGTGTATGAATGGGAAAATGGAGGGAGAGGTACGGGGAACCATGTTTTTGGGACGTGCCTGTCTGAAATATGGGAAAGTTGCGAACTTAGCCCCCATTTAAAAATTGGACGTCTCGTCGGTTGGGGATAGGACGGTAATCTCGCATCTCGCCAATATTTGCCCAGAGCGATTTCGGGCGAGGAGAGGGTGGTTGGCGCACATGGTTGACACCCATGCCCACGGTGTATGAACGGGGCTGACTGGTAGGGCGGTTGTGTCATGTCTGAGTGAAGTTACAAACCTGCCCCTATTGAAAATATTTGCCTACATCAATTTCGGCCAAGTCGAGTTTGTTTTGCCGCCCACCATGTATGAATGGGGAATGGAGGGAGAAACAGAGATCTTTCGGACGAGCTTGAATCAAATGTGTTTTGCCGCCCATGTTTGACACCCACCGTGTCGGAATGGGTTCAGAGGCGGTCGTGTCACGTCTAATTGAAGTTACTAACCTACCCCTATTTAGAGCAGTGGAAATCGGGCCGATGGATTGTCCGTGTAATGGGTAGATAGTAATTTCCATCTCCCAAACACTTGGCTTCGGGCAGCCAACGTGGGAGTGGACATTTTGCTGCTTCTTTCGAATTTTGGGACAATAAGCATCCACGTTTACCCTGTCAACTAAGTTCGAATCCACTTTGTATTCCTATATGAATCTTTATAAATCATTCTATGTGTTTTTATATATCTTCAAAAGGACGACAAAGATGTATTCCACTGTCATATATGAATATGGTTTACAAATGCCGATACTCAAATTCAGAAACTAGAATACAGTTTAAGGTGAATTCGAATATTTGGAACACTTCATGTCCAACTCAAATGTCACATGAAGCATAATGTGTACTCCCATTTAGATATGAACACAAGCGATGTATCAAGATTCAAATACCGAGTCAATCAACCAAGAATGTACAGAACTAACAGACATATAAACACTTATAGAGTATATGAATCAATAATATCAACTAACATACATAAGCCAGGCCGCTGTACTTTTTTTTGGCTAAAACAGCATCCTTTTTTTAGCAAGCATCTTGGCCCTTTCCGATGTGTGCCACTTATGGTCCATCTATACTACTAGTATTGCTGAATGCACATTCAGCCCGATTGGCATATTTTTAGGTCTGCCACAGCAATCCAAATGAAATGTCTCCGAGTCTTATCAATTAATACAGACTTGTGCTCAAATAAAATTACAAACCAAAAAACAAAAAAAACAATTATTACATGATCTCTAAAACAACTGGTTTGATTGATTACATGAACAGACAACACAAAGGTTATCCAACTATGGAAAGAACATTTCACCTATGATTTACCAAGTAGGAATTTAATTTCCTTTTTTCCTTCAGGATCTTAACAATCTGGTCAGTCTCAGCTTGCTTCATTTTGAAATCCACCAAATATTTAATGGTTGTCTTGAGTACTGCTTGTGATTGTGATGTTTGCTTCCTCAACATGTCAACTTCATCTCTAAGTGCAGAAGCAGAATCTCTTTCTACCACTAGTTTAGCCTCTAGAGCATCAGAAATTGGCAATTCACATTGCACGATTGGGCCAGTGCCACTGCTGTGGGATGATGCAACGTCCATTGGGACCTCGCTCTTTGATCTTGGGCTAACCTGTTTTGCCATTAAAGTTCCGATTGGACTCATAAAAGTTGAAGTTAGCAAAACATCTCAATTGGGAGTTATAGCAGCAAACCAGTTAAACAAACAAGGAATTAAAGAGTTTCAATTGGATACTGAAAAGTACAGTAGTTATTAACATCATTGTAACCCGCTGTTGCAGCAGCAAAGCAGTTAAACAAACAAGTAGATATTTAAGTTAAGAAACAATATAGACCCTGACTCTCCATTATGAAGAATGGCGATCATCCTGTCTCCAATTTTTTCCCTTCGCTGAATGTTGCTTCCAAGAAGCTCCTTACGACTGTCCATACATTTTTTCCATTCTTTGATTGTCATGTCTCCACTTCTTTTAGAAACCCGGTATGGATAGTTCAGATTCGTAGGAAGACCTGGTTGTATGTTCAAAACATGAAGGCTACCGTGTGTATACATCAGATGAGGCACACAATCATTCGGGATTATCTGTTGAAAAACATAGTAATAACTTCGTAGTTAGCAATGATATGATGTACTAGTTTTAGAAGTGTGCAAAAAGATGCACAGATGTCGTAATAGTAAAAAATCTTACCAGGGTATCTCCATGGTAGTTACCGTAGTTCAACACGTGCACTAGTGGCACGTATTGACCATTATGTTGAGGAGTTCGATTGTAGACATTGTAATTCTCAAGATCAGTACAAAATGCGACCAGATGATTTTTCTCCTGATAAGTTAGTTCGGAGCCTTCGGTGTAGTAGGTTCTGTCTACCATCTTCCGCACATTCTTTGAAGAATGAAAATAAGCTGTCAGTGGAGAATAAGTAGTTAACTATTTTGAAATAAACAATATAAAATACTTAATAACTATGTTAAGCTCACATGGGGGAAGAATTGGAGGTGTGTCCACAAGGACGAAAATCGTAGGTCTCTCTTGCTCGATTGTAGGATCATCAAGATCCTTGGTAACAAGCATACCCTCATCAAAACCATACATCTTGCAAAGTGCTTCCAATTTTTGCAACCAAAATGGGTTACACTCTGAGCATTGTACAACTTTACTTGAAAATCCACACCATGATGGGTACTTAGGATAATTTTTTTGGTTTCGAAACTTCCATGGTCTTCAAAACCCATCCTCTCCAAGACATAGCGTCTTGCAAAGCATGGGATAAGCTAGTCGAATTGGAAAACATGAAAAATATTGTCATGATTAAAATAGTTGAAGTCATGAGTAATTACGAAAAAAAACTATTATCGTCGGTTGCGTACCGTATGAACATCGAAGGTCTCCTCGAGCTTAATGTTGAAGCGACGATCTTCATCCAGCTCAATGAACCTGTCGCAGATACCTCGGTCGTCGTGGCACCAGTCGCACTCCCCCGGGCGGTTTTCGTCGTCCGAGTATGACATTTCCGGCCTATGTTCATAATTCAAATATTAAACTAGATTATTAATCACGGGTTGACTATCAGTGATGTACGTAGCTCCTACTTTCATTCCCGAGTGCATTATTACATCAAATTGTCTAGCACACGGGAATGACGGAGAACTTATCCAATATGAGCATTCAGTAAGCAAAACCAAATCATAAAATAAGCAAAACCAAATCATAAAATAAAGTGGTATCAAATTAGCATGCATTCAATAATTATAAGAAAAAGTACATCATCTCTTGGTGTCCGTACATCGTCGAATATTATCACTAATATAGCATCATTAATAAAACTAGAACCGTAGCGCCCGACGGATATCGACGCGGGCGGTGGACACGCAAAGATAAGGAACCATCACAGGATCATAGCTCCAGTGAGATCCCTGGAGAACCTGCCAGGTATTGTCGAACCTGCCCTCCAATGCAACCATGTAGCGACGGACGTGCTCGTCCTCCTCGCTGACACGGTGACGTGCCACCTCCGCGGTGTCCGGAAGCCTCGGCACCGTCACTGGACCACGCGACCGCCACCAAACAAGGATCTGGTCAACAATGGGTTGCCTCCTCACCAACCTACGTCCCCCGGAAGGTAGCACCTCCCAATACCAGCTCGGCGGAGCCGAGTCCCGAACATGGCCCTGATCTAGTAAGCCTCCACCGCCGAGTCGATGATGACGAGGATGCGGGATAGGCATCGCCGACGTCGATGCGGGAACTACTTTTATATATAGTTAAATAAAGTAGTTTTATTAATTAAATCAACTAGCTAGTTCAACTACTAAACACTTACCATAAATAAATAAAGTAGTACTTACTAAAAACAAACTACTTCTATATATAGTAAAAAAAGTAGTTAATTAAATCAACTAGCTAGTTCAACTATATATGAAGCACTTACTATAAATAAAATAAAGTAGAATTACTTAAAATAAACTAGTATTTTTCTAACTAATTATATTAAACACTTTCTCTTCTTATTTTTTTCATTTTTCTAAATACGTACTATGAACAAAAAATCATTAAAATTCTATAAACAAAATTACAACAGAAAAAAATTATAAAGATTCTATGAACAGAAAATCTATGAACTACACATCTAAATTACTACACATCCAACAAAAAAATCTATGA
>NC_057801.1:784497954-784501064 GCF_018294505.1 Triticum aestivum
TTTTTTTGGAAAGTGGCTGCTTTAGAGGTTTTGGGGGTTATTTCTAGGTTGTTATATTAGCTAGCTAATAGAGAGAAGTGTCATCTCTTATATCTTCGTCCTTGGTTTACCAATGCTGCTGCTATATATGTTCATTTTACCCGCTGATATAATAACTCATGCATGCTCGCATACATCAGCATATATAATAACAAGTACTCGTCCTACTAATCATGCATCATCATACAACTTCTACTCGTTATTAATAATAAGTCATACGATCATCCCTCATAGTCATCGAACCCGACCCTACATAATTGTTCTTAACACATGATCATCAGTATCAGGTAGGATCTAAACACCCTTAAGGCAAAATAGTATAAAACAATATAGACCCTGACTCTCCATTATGAAGAATGGCGATCATCCTGTCTCCAATTTTTTCCCTTCGCTGAATGTTGCTTCCAAGAAGCTCCTTACGACTGTCCATACATTTTTTCCATTCTTTGATTGTCATGTCTCCACTTCTTTTAGAAACCCGGTATGGACAGTTCAGATTCGTAGGAAGACCTGGTTGTATGTTCAAAACATGAAGGCTACCGTGTGTATACATCAGATGAGGCACACAATCATTCGGGATTATCTGTTGAAAAACATAGTAATAACTTCGTAGTTAGCAATGATATGATGTACTAGTTTTAGAAGTGTGCAAAAAGATGCACAGATGTCGTAATAGTAAAAAATCTTACCAGGGTATCTCCATGGTAGTTACCGTAGTTCAACACGTGCACTAGTGGCACGTATTGACCATAATGTTGAGGAGTTCGATTGTAGACATTATAATTCTCAAGATCAGTACAAAATACGACCAGATGATTTTTCTCCTGATAAGTTAGTTCGGAGCCTTCGGTGTAGTAGGTTCTGTCTACCATCTTCCGCACATTCTTTGAAGAATGAAAATAAGCTGTCAATGGAGAATAAGTTGTTAACTATTTTGAAATAAACAATATAAATTACTTAATAACTATGTTAAGCTCACATGGGGGAAGAATTGGAGGTGTGTCCACAAGGACGAAAATCGTAGGTCTCTCTTGCTCGATTGTAGGATCATCAAGATCCATGGTAACAAGCATACCCTCATCAAAACCATACATCTTGCAAAGTGCTTCCAATTTTTGCAACCAAAATGTGTTACACTCTGAGCATTGTACAACTTTACTTAAAAATCCACACCATGATGGGTACTTAGGATAATTTTTTTGGTTTTGAAACTTTCATGGTTTTCAAAACCCATCCTCTCCAAGACATAGCGTCTTGCAAAGCATGGGATAAGCTAGTCGAATTGGAAAACATGAAAAATATTGTCATGATTAAAATAGTTGAAGTCATGAGTAATTACGAAAAAAAACTATTATCGTCGGTTGCGTACCGTATGAACATCGAAGGTCTCCTCGAGCTTAATGCTGAAGCGACGATCTTCGTCCAGCTCAATGAACCTGTCGCAGATACCTCGATCGTCGTGGCACCAGTCGCACTCCCCCGGGCGGTTTTCGTCGTCCGAGTACGACATTTCCGGCCTATGTTCATAATTCAAATATTAAACTAGATTATTAATCACGGGTTGACTATCAGTGATGTACGTAGCTCCTCCTTTCATTCCCGAGTGCATTATTACATCAAATTGTCTAGCACACGGGAATGACGGAGAACTTATCCAATATGAGCATTCAGTAAGCAAAACCAAATCATAAAATAAGCAAAACCAAATCATAAAATAAAGTAGTATCAAATTAGCATGCATTCAATAATTATAAGCAAAAGTACATCATCTCTTGGTGTCCGTACATCGTCGAATATTATCACTAATATAGCATCACTAATACAACTAGAACCGTAGCGCCCGACGGGTATCGACGCGGGCGGTGGACACCCAAAGATAAGGAACCATCACAGGATCATAGCTCCAGTGAGATCCCTAAAGAACCTGCCAGGTATTGTCGAACCTGCCCTCCAATGCAACCATATAGCGACGGACGTGCTCGTCCTCCTCGCTGACACGGTGACGTACCACCTCCGCGGTGTCCGGAAGCCTCGGCACCGTCACTGGACCACGCGACCGCCACCAAACAAGGATCGGGTCAACAATGGGTTGCCTCCTCACCAACCTACGTCCCCCTGAAGGCAGCACCTCCCAATACCAGCCCGGCGGAGCCCAGTCCCGAACATGGCCCTGATCTAGTAAGCCTCCACCGCCGAGTCGACGATGACGAGGATGCGGGATAGACATCGCCGACGTTGATGCGGGAACTACTTCTATATATAGTTAAATAAAGTAGTTTTATTAATTAAATCAACTAGCTAGTTCAACTACTAAACACTTACCATAAATAAATAAAGTAGTACTTACTAAAAACAAACTACTTCTATATATAGTAAAATAAAGTAGTTAATTAAATCAACTAGCTAGTTCAACTATATATGAAGCACTTACTATAAATAAAATAAAGTATAATTACTAAAAATAAACTAGTATTTTTCTAACTAATTATATTAAACACTTTCTCTTCTTATTTTTTTCATTTTTCTAAATACGTACTATGAACAAAAAAATCATTAAAATTCTATAAACAAAATTACAACAGAAAAAAATTATAAAGATTCTATGAACAGAAAATCTATGAACTACACATCTAAATTACTACACATCCAACAAAAAAATGTATGAACTACAAAAAATATAAAAAAAATCTAACAAAATCTAACAAAAATCATAAAAAATCTAACAAAATCTAACAAAAAAATCTATTAACAGAAAAAAATCTAACACAATATGAATAAATTAATTACACAATCTAAATTAATTTTCTATCTAATTTATCTAACTCATCTAATTAGCATTAATTAATATCTAGCTAATTCATCTAACATTTGACATTAATATCTAATTTTTCTATCTGATTTATCTAACAGAGGAAAATACACGGGGCTGGAGCTGACGACGGGCCGGGGGCGTACGGGGCGGCGACGTACGGGGCGGGGTGCCGAGGGGGACAGCGACGGCAGCGACGGGCGACGGCGCAGGACGGGGCGGCGACGGGGACGCGGGCGACGATGGGGACGGCGACGGCGTC
>NC_057801.1:784501074-784501847 GCF_018294505.1 Triticum aestivum
AGTGGGGATGCAGTTTTGAACTTTTCGTTATATAGCAAAGACATTGGTCCCGGTTCGTGGCTCCAACCGGTACCAATGACCCCCTTTAGTCCCGGTTGGTACCACCAACCGGGACCAAAGGCCTCTTTTCAGCAGCCCAAAGGGCGGGAAGCAGAGGGCTTTGGTCCCGGTTGGTGCCACCAACCGGGACTAAAGGGTGGGCATTGGTCCCGGTTGGAGCCACGAACTGGGACCAATGGTCGTGTGCTGGCACGGTGCGGCACAAAAGTTTAGTCCCACCTCGCTAGCTGAGAGGGGCGCGCAGTGGTTTATAAGCCCCACTGCCGCACCCCTCTCGAGCTCCTCTCCACTGCAGGCTTACGGGCCTACTTACTACCGCGTTGTCTGTTGGGCCTACTGGGCCACCTGCGGGCCTGAATCCTGGCCCATGGTGGGTTTCTAGTCGTATTCAGGCCGTGGATGCCCAGTAGGAGACACTTTTTTTCCTTTACTTATTGTTGCTATTTTTATTTTTTCCCAGATTTTTTGTTTTGTTTTCTGCATTATTTATTTTCTTTTGTTTTTTGCTTTATTTTTTAATTCTTTTTGCTTTTAGTTTTAGAACAATTTTAAACTTTCTGTTAGTGCCATTAGTTCTCAAATTTGAAAACACTTTTTTTGTTTTTTTTGTTTTGTTTCGTGCTTTATTTATTTTATTTTGTTTCTACTTACAACAAAATACTTATTGTTGTTATTTTTTACCCAGACTTTTTGTTTTGTTTTCTACATTATTT
>NC_057801.1:784501857-784517357 GCF_018294505.1 Triticum aestivum
AGCCCAAAGGGCGGGAAGCAGAGGGCTTTGGTCCCGGTTGGTGCCACCAACCGGGACTAAAGGGTGGGCATTGGTCCCGGTTGGAGCCACGAACTGGGACCAATGGTCGTGTGCTGGCACGGTGCGGCACAAAAGTTTAGTCCCACCTCGCTAGCTGAGAGGGGCGCGCAGTGGTTTATAAGCCCCACTGCCGCACCCCTCTCGAGCTCCTCTCCACTTCAGGCTTACGGGCCTACTTACTACCGCGTTGTCTATTGGGCCTACTGGGCCACCTGCGGGCCTGAATCCTCGCCCATGGTGGGTTTCTAGTCGTATTCAGGCCATGGGTGCCCAGTAGGAGGCACTTTTTTCCTTTACTTATTGTTGCTATTTTTTTCCCAGATTTTTTGTTTTGTTTTCTGCATTATTTATTTTCTTTTGTTTTTTTGCTTTATTTTTTAATTCTTTTTGCTTTTAGTTTTAGAACTGCATCCCCACTTCGATCTCCCCCCGCGGGGGAGAGTACTACGGTCGGCACACTCCATATGGCCAAGTCCCTAGACCTTTTGCAAAGTTCTTGCAGGAGACTGGCATAGTTGCCCAGTATTCAATGCCGGGCGAACCTCAGCAAAATGGAGTAGCTGAAAGGCGCAACCGTACACTTATGGATATGGTGCGCAGCATGATGAGTTATTCCAACTTGCCATTGGGATTATGGATGGAGGCGCTTAAAACCGCCATTCACATTCTCAATAGAGTACCAAGCAAGTCGGTGCCCAAAACACCGTACGAGCTATGGACAGGAAGGGTGCCATCCCTACAACACTTCAGGGTGTGGGGGTGCCCTGCTAAGGCCAAAATGTTTAATCCAAACATTGGAAAGTTAGATCCCAAAACAGTGAGTTGCCACTTCATTGGCTATCCAAACAGATCAAAGGGTTTTCGTTTCTACTCCCCAGACAAATATACAAAGTTTGTAGAAACGAGACATGCAGTCTTCTTAGAGGACGAAATGATGAGGGGAAGCTTGGTAGCTCGGAAAATTGATCTTGAGGAGAAGAGGGTGCATGCACCTAATCCGATGATTCAGGAGCCATTTTTCTCACTACCAGTTGCAACTCCACCCATGACAACTATGGGGGCAGACCCGGAACCTGTCCGTCAGGAGCCGACTGAACCCGTTGTTGAGCATGAAAGGGAGGTGAAGCAGCAAATTTTAGAAGAAGTGCCAGAAGTTGAGGCACAGAATGTGCCAGAAACTGAGGCCCTTAGAAGGTCTACAACACCAAGAAAGTCAGCTATTTCTACTAACTTTAAAGTTTATAACACAGAAATGGTTCATATGGAAAAATATCCCACCTCATATGAAGAAGCCATGAGAAGCCCTCATTCATCGATGTGGATGAAGGCAATGGAAGACGAGATGAAATCAATGAGTTCCAAAGATGTTTGGGACTTAGAGGAAATTCTTAAAGGAGCCAAATCAGTAGGCTGCAAATGGGTCTACAAAATTAAGTATGACTCTAAAGGGAATATAGAAAAATATAAAGCACGACTCGTGGCAAAAGGATTTACACGAAGAGAAGGTATAGATTACAAAGAGACATTTTCTCCGGTCTCATGTAAGGATTCCTTCAGAATCATAATGGCATTAGTTGCTCATTTTGATTTAGAGTTACATCAAATGGATGTAAAGACGGCATTTCTTAACGGAGATTTAAAAGAAAATGTCTACATGAAACAGCCCAAGGGTTTTATCATGGAAGGCAAGGAAAATATGGAATGCCGCCTAAAGAAATCCATTTATGGATTAAAGCAAGACTCTAGGCAGTGGTATTTAAAGTTTAATCAAACGATTAAAAGTTTTGGATTTAAAGAAAATATTGAGGATAACTGCATTTATGCAAAGTTTAAAAATGGGAAATATATTTTCCTAATCTTGTATGTGGATGACATTCTGCTTGCTAGCAGTGATGTTAGTCTACTACAAGAAACAAAGAAGTTCTTATCCTCGAATTTTGACATAACAGATCTTTGTGAAGCATCATATATTTTGGGCATAGAAATTCACCGAGATAGAAACAATGGAGTCTTAGGACTATCGCAGAAAGCATATTTGGAGAAGGTTCTTAAAAAGTATAATATGCATGCGAGTAAAGCCACACCTGCTCCTATAGTTAAGGGCGATAATTTTGGGAAATTTCAATGTCCCAAGAATCAGTATGAGATCGATCAAATGAATGGAGTACCATATGCTTCGGTAGTTGGCAGCTTACAGTATGCACAAGTGTGCACTCGCCCTGACTTAGCCTTTATCACCGGGGTACTCGGTAGATATCAAGAGAATCCAGGCATAGAGCACTGGAAGATGGTAAAGAAAGCATTACGTTATGCGCAAGGCACGAAGGACTACATGCTAACATACAGGAGATCTGATTCCCTACAGATAAAAGGGTATTCAGATGCAGATTTTGCGGGGGACAAAGATGATAGAAAATCCACGTCGGGATACATATTCACCCTCGCTGGGGGAGCTATTTCGTGGAAAAGCTTCAAACAGTCGACAGTTGCATCATCCACGATGTATGCAGAATTCATAGCATGCTTCGAAGCCACGGGGCAGGCGATATGGCTAAAGAAATTTGTACCCGACTTGAAAGTGGTAGATTGTATTCACAAACCACTAAAGATGTACTGCGACAATCAGCCCGCGGTATTTTACGCTCACAACAACAAGTCGAGTAATACTGCCAAAACAATAAAGATAAAGTACTATGTTGTGAAAGATAAAATGCAGGATCAAACTATAAGTCTCGAGCATATAAAGACAAAAGATATGCTTGCGGATCCGCTAACGAAAGGCTTACCACCCAATGTGTTCAAGGAACACTTAGCCGGCATGGGTTTAAGGGAAAGCCTTATGATTCCTGGATAGTCCCAAAAGGAACATAATTTGTTTCTGAACATAACGTATGTTGTAGCTGTATTATTCTATCGGCAATTGAGCTGTGACGATGAAACATGCTCTATGTACCAATATGTGATGAAACAAATAAACTATAAAGTATAAGGTTAAAAGTAAAGTTGAGATCAAGGTGGAGAATGTTAGGTTGATCTCTCCCGTGTGGGCCCAACGGCCCAACGGACCCCTGATCCGCGCCCTGATCGGGGGCGCCCAACCACAATATGGTTGACGGGCCCCTGTCACGCAGCGCTACATAAAGAGGTGGGGGCCGGCGGCACGCAGTACGAGGTTAACCGCGTTGCCAGGCTCCCCACCGAAAACCCCGACCCGATCTAGGTCTAGCGCTGACAGTGACGGGAAGCTCCGCCGCCACCATCTCAGCCCACATCGCCGCCGTCTCCACACCACCATGGCCGGCGCTGGATCGAGTTCATCCGCACCAGGAGAAGGTAGGTTCACCGGATCTCCTAGCCCACTCCGATCTAAGGTTCTATCTACTCTCATGTCTGTCATACATGAGGTGTGCCACATAGCAAGTCAAGCACCGGCCGGCCCTATGTTCCCTGCCCCCTTGTTCTGTAGGATTTGAACTGTGGACTCTGTCAATATTTAAATCCTGTGGTTGGCTGGTTGTTTTTGTTTCTCTAGGCCGTAGACAGCAAATTATCTTCAACAGGTGGCTGGCCAAGTTTATCGTTGTTTCCTTCAGCAAATTTCCGTTCTGCTTTGACACTGGCCAAACCAACTCTCCCTTTGTTAATGGAAGGAATGTGACAAACTTCTGTCTCTGTTTCAAGAGAAAAGCACATGCAAGCTTAGATATCTCAGTCGCTCACTTGATTCCCCACAACCAACCACGCAACTTGTAGTGATAAAAGCAACAAAAATGTGAGCGGTGAGCAGCAAGGCTAGTCCATTTCTTGAGTAGAGCGTGGTCTCTCTTACTAATTCATCGCTACTCACACATCACAATCCATGGCTGAGATGGTCTAGTCTGCCATTGTTGGGGAAAGAGTAAGCTGGATCTTTTCTAGTATTGCCGCGGCCAGCAAAACCGTGCACAAACCAGATTTAGAAGCAACAAGAGGTGGTGTGGCCTAGAGAGGCTGGAGATGGCACGCATCAAAATGGAGGCCGCGCTCCACACGTCCAACAGGTGGCAGATCACTGACACGCCACTGTTCGATTGGTGAAAGAAGCTGAAGTGCGCTGCCCAGGACTGCAACGACTCATCACCAAAGTTTTAAATAGCGCGCTAAGCATCTTAGCGGCGCACCTCTTCCAAATGCTATAGCGTGCTATAGCGGAGCTATAGCGCGCTATTTAAAATGTTTATTCATTTGTTTGGATCAAAGTTTCTTAGCGCAAGACCTTTTGTAAACGCTATAGCGTGCTATAGCGGAGCTATAGCGGGCTATTTAAAACAGTGCTCATCACGCAGATGCAGGAAACTTTCTCTTGAAGAAGACGAGGCGGAGTAGGTGATAAGGAAATCCTCATTCCCTAGATGGTTCGCTCATGCGACCAAGGCACACATTTCCTCTTGTCTTGGCCGCAACAATGATCATTGCTCTGGGCAGCACTACCGTTCAAAGATTCGAGAGGCTCGCGGATGGTGCTGGTGAATTTATGAGATATGTGCAGCTCGGCGGGAAACCACGACAACACCTATTCTTTAACCCTCTCATTGGGCATATCTTTGCAGGGAAATCACTGGTGTACCATGTGTTGCACCGAGGAGGCCAATTCCATTTATTCGGTATATGCTCAATGGGCTTCGAGGAAAGAGGGCTAGAGGCCATGGCAACCTTCATATATCTAGATTGCAAGGCGCCCAAGAACAATTTCCGCCTCGGGTTCATGCTGCGTGTTTCGGAGAGTATAAACATAGTCGGAACTATATTACAGTTCTTGCGACAGGTGACGCCTCACTTCAAGTCCACTGCCGAAATTGTTATCAACAAGATCACGCAGCTCCCCTCACAAGATTTCTTCTGTGTGCCACAAGAGGTTGCGAATTCACACCTAGAACACTGGAACCACATCCACACAACTTTGGCTAGATGGTTCCGCCAGATCCATTATGCTGTCAAGGATACAAGTTGCATCACAATGTGCCTTTTTCTGGTGGCGGCGGTAGCCGAAACAAATTGAGACTTTCGGCCATGTTTCCAGAGCCAGTCTGTCAAGTGTATTTGCAGCGTCAAATCTCAGTATCTGAGTACAATAATCTTATGATGAGATCAACCGCAGCAATTGGCAATGCGGACACATCTACTTGTCTGGAGAACTTCCCACCTTTGAAGCTGGGGATTCTATTCATGCCTCATAACTCATTGGAGGATCCTGAGTCCTCAATCGAGGGCTCTGCGATAGAGGCAAATCGATGGAGAGAAGCAACACCTCACCCCTTTAAATGTTCACTCAGACCAACTCGACGAGATGCTTCTCCCGAAGGCGATAGATTATCTTTATCATAACAAAGAAGCCACGAATTACCAGATATGTTGCACATCTAACCATGGCAGTGCACTCCTATATGGGGAGAACACAAGGAAGACCGAGACATGCATTGCCATCAGATCCACACAACGAGTTATCCATAAGATGCTTCATCAGAACCAGGATCAAGGAATAAGGAAAGTGTTGTTGAAGCAGGTACTCAGAGATTTCCTCAAACTATGGGTCGTGCGTTCCACGGAGAGGCTCGGTAGCTTGTTTTCAGCATTGATCGATTAGTATTGAGGCGAGCAGTGTACTGGACCAATGGTCAGTGGCCTAAATTTCACATGAAACTTTGGTTTTGTTCTTTTCTTGGGTGAACTCTGTGGTAGTTTTTCCCACAGATTTTCCCTTCAAATTCATGATCACCATGACAAAACAAGGTTGTATGTTGAGTTGAACCTCCTGCGTGTATATCATTGTTTTGTTGCATGGAGGGTCCTGTGTGCGGAGTCATCGTGCCTAGTCATATTGTATGGTGAATGTTTTTTTCATCAAGTTTGGGTGCTTACCACGTTTGCCATGTGGTATATTCTACGGTGAATGATATATATAGTGAAACTTGCTTTTATAGTACAGATAATCAAATAAGGGAAACGTTTCGCACCGGCGGACCGGCGGAAGCTTCGGCCGATCCAATTCACGCGCGCACGCGCGACCCACTCATGAGCAACCACGTGGCGTGGTGGACCCGAGTTGACTAGTCCTCTTGCGTTATCCCTTCTTCTCTTCCAGGCGCTCGCTCTTATCCCCTTCTATCGTATATTTTTTTCTTCGAGCTCGCATGCCTCCGCCTGCACATCCTCCTCACCATGGCCAGCCTCTATTCTTCTTCCTCACAGCGTCCCTCCACACCATGGCCATGCGCCAGCTACCCCCTCGTCCTCATGGCGCACTCCTAGGTCCCCAACTCCCTGGCCGTGCTACTATGGCCATTGGCACGTGCTACAACCTGCAGCGGAAAAAGCTACAACCGTTTGATTCAAAAGCTTCAACCCGCGGTATATCAAGCTTCAACCGGATACCACACACAGCAAAAAGCTACAATTGTTCATACGAAAGCTTCAATTGTAGTTTGAAAAAGCTTCAACCAACGAGGCTGGAGGTGGAAGAAGATGACAAAACACTGCAGTTTTGCTACATGCTTCAACTGGCATTGATTTTGCTACAACCGGCATATCATTTTGCTACATCTAGGGTCACGTTTTGCTACAACACACAGCCGGCGTCGTGGTTTTGCTAGAACTAGCATCGCTTTTTGCTACAACCGGCATAATGTTTTGCTACATCCAGCTTTTTGCTACGTCCGCCGTAGGTATTTGCTACGTCCGGCAATGGGTTTTTTGTTGCAATCGTCGTAGGTATTTGCTACGTCCGGCAATGGGTTTTGTTACATCCGTTCATTGATGCAAATGTTCCTACCGAGGCGGAGCTGCATCCATGGCGTGCGCGGGCGGCGAGGGCGGGATCCATCCATGGCGAGAGTGGGCGGCGAAGCTGCATCCATGGCAAGCTCCGGGCGGCGGAGCTGCATCCATGGTGAGCGCAGATCTTTGATGAGCGCGGGTGGCGGAGCTGCATCCATGGCGAGCGCGGATCTGGGCAAGCACGGACGGCCGGCGAGAGCGCTCACCGGCGACGAGGAACGCCGAGGTGGTGCTTCAAGCTCGGCTGTTTTCTCGCGAGGATATGGCGTGGTGTCGCCTACGCTCGGACAGTTGCAATTCTTTTTTGGAAAATTGACTCAGGAGGAGGACAAAGCGAGGGACAGATCTGACGGTCTAATCGCTGCATCGGGCGACCAGGGCTGGACCGGCCCAACTGTTGGGCCGGTGCGCCGGCGCCTAGCGTCGCCCACCAAATAATCAGTACAGAGGTGGTTTGCATGGCGAGTTATGTCGGCATAAAACACAGTCTTTCATTTTTTTTTTCTAATCGAGAGGGACCATGTTAAATAAAACCTCCTAATTCTCACCTATTTTGCCAGATTCCCTTTTGAGCTCGGGATTTCCGCTTGCCTCGCCGCCTATTGAGTCATCAGACATAGCTAGTACAGCTTTCCTTTTTTTCTTTTTTTTTTCTTTCATCAGCGCCCGTACGTAAGCGGTAGCAGCTTTTGGACTAGAGACTCTTAACACATGCTTCAAACTGAAAGCGATATATTTTTTCTCTAAGCGCCTATATAAGAGTCCATGCGTTATAGAAGACCTAACACAATTGGCACATAGTAATCCACTATATTTGTATGGCTCCAAAATCGTATGCACCACGTCCGAGGAGGCTGTCACCAAGTATATTCTGGTGCACCCATTCTGCTCCGCCAATTGTCTTTATCAACCGAGTGAAACAAAATTCTTCTCTCTCCTTTCCAATAGAAAATCACCAGCGAGCATAGATGTTTCAGTCGCCAATTTGATTCACGAAAGACTATGAAAGCAAGTTGAGCAATAAAAGAAACGGAAGTGGGCTAGTCCATTTCTTGAGCAGCACAACCACAACGTACTCTTCTCTTACTAATTTGCGTCCTACCCGAAATCACAAGAATGGCTGAGATTGTCAAGTCTGTCATTGTTGGTGAAGCAGTTAGCCGGATTATTTCTGGTATTGCCCCCACCAGCAAAAGGCCGGACAGATCAGTTGAAGAATCAGCAGAGGGTTGTGGCCTAGAGAGGCTGGAGATGGCGCGCATCAAAATGGAGGCCGTGCTCCATACGTCTGACAAGTGGCAAATCACCAACACGTCCCTGCTCCATTGGCGGAAGAAGCTGAAGCGTGCTGCCCAGGACTGCGACGACGTAGCGCGCAGATGCAGGCAACTCTTTCGGGAAGAAGAGGAGGCGGCGCAGGTGGTAAGGCAATCCTCATTTCCTAGACAAATGGCTCATGCGACCAGGGTGTTCATCTCCTCTTTGGTCGGCCGTGACAATGATCATTGCTCTGCGAACAGCACCACGGCCGCTGCCATCCGAAGATTTGAGAAGCTTGCAGATGGTGCAAGTGAATTCATGAGTTTTGTACAGCTCGGTGGAACGCCACGGCAGCACCTATTCTTTGGCCCTCTTATTGGGCATGTCTTCAGGGGCAAATCGCTGATATATCAAATGTTGCATCCAGGCGGCCGGTACAGCTTCTTTAGCATACGGCCGATTGGTTTCGACGAGGGTGGGCTAGAGGCCATTCTATCCTTCATGTACGAAGACTGCAAGGTGCCCAAAAACAATTTTGGGCTCGTGGTCATGCTGCGTATTTTGGAGAGTACAGACATAATCGGGACTACAGTCAAGTGCTTGCGACTGCTAACACCAAACTTCAAGTCCACGGCTGATAGGGTCATCAGAGAGATCATCCAGCTCCCTACGCAAGATTTGTCGTGTGTTCCACATGAGGGACACTTGACCGACATGCATAAACTTTTGGTCAGATGGTTTCGCCCAGATCCATTATGTTGTCAAGGATACGAGCACGACGTTGTGCCTTCTTGTCACATCGGTAGCGACAATGCCACCGAAAACAAATTAAAAATTTCTAGCATATTTCCTGAACCAGCCTGCGGAGTGTTTTTGTGGCGTCATATCTCAGTATCGGAGTACAGTTACCTGCCAGGATCAACTGTAGTTCTTGGTCATGACGACAAGTCTTCATTGGAGAATTTCCCATCTTTGAAGCTTGGAATTATGTTCCTGCCTCATGACTCCTTGGAGGACCCCAAGTCTGATGGTTCTGCGGTAGAGGTGATCGATACAGAGAATTCGCACCACCTCACAGATGTAACTCTTCCCCTAGACCAACTCGACAAGATGCTTATTCCCAAGGCAACAGAGTATCTTCATCATAATATCAAGGCTATGATGTACCAAGTATGTTGGAGGTCTAACCATGGCAGTGCACATCTATGCGTGGAGAAGGCCATCGCCGAAAAAAGGCCCGAGGTACGCAGAGCTACACGGCAAGGAAGGAACATCAAGAGTACTAAGGGGCTTTCTCAAGTAAAGCAGGATTGGCTGGTGCGGTTGCGGAAGCAGGCGGGTGAATCTTTCCGAAAACTATGGGTTGTGCGTTCCTCAGAGAGGTTGCAGAGCTCGTTACCACATGGCTCGATCGGTTTGAACTGCACTAGTGATAAATGAACTGGCTTCATACTCCCTCCCTTTTGGTATAGAACGTCACATGTGTTTCAAAACGATCAATTTGACAACCAAAATATGTGGAAACTTTTGATACAACTGTTACAGTGATTGAGGATTTTAGCGGCCGTCTATCCAGTGCGATCAAATGGTGGAGAAATAAGAGTTACGAGGAGTTGCAAGTCTAAAATTACATGAAATTACAAATAATGGTGGGACCATTATAAAATTATGGTGGGGCTAGTCATTTCCTACAGGGGTAGATCCGTCCAATGTTAGTCAACGCCGATACATGTCCCATTCGCACCCTCGCTGTCTGGCCTGACAGATCTGGGTCGCTCGTCGACTGTTCCCCTATTTGTACGAAGCAGCAGGGTAGGATAGGGCGGAGCCACCGATGACCACAGTGGTGGCACCTGCAGAGGGGTCGGCTAGGATGATCGCTGGGGCGAGGAGGCGTAGCCGATGACCCTGGCTGTGGTGGCGGCAGAGAGGTCCCGGGGGCTCGAGGACCAACGTCTGATACGGTCGCGCTTCCTCGCCGTCAAGAGCTAAATAGAGCGGATGATGGCGGTAGCCGTCCAGAGGAAGAGGAAGAGCACCCTGCGCCAGTTGGGCGTCTGTGGTGTTACGGAGGAGGCGGGGAGAAAGACCACCGGCCGCCCCATGAATGTCCAGGAGGCCGCTGCGGCGCTGCCTCGTCGTGCAGCATCCGATGGAGGAACGGTGGGCGTCCAAGAGGCAGTTGACCGCCGAGGCATCCGTGGTTCTCATACAGCGCCGGTTCGGCGGCCGCTCCGGCAAGGCCATCCCAGCGTTAGGTGGAGGAGTTCACCTCAGGCCTCGTTTGGTTGCCGTGGATCCCGGGGGGATCCTCGCCAATTTCCCGTGTGGGAAAACCACGGGTCGAATTGACGCCCGGTGTTTGGTCGCACACGACCCCTGTCCTTTCCCTGGGCCTTCCACGGGAGAGATTTCCACATATCAATACGTCGAGGAGGAAACCCTCGAGCTCGAGAGGCGACGGTGTCTGGCTCCACGCCTCGACCCCTCCCAAGATTCTCCATCGGATGACCGGCGGTGACACCCCACGAAGGGCTGCGCTTCCACACTCGTGCCCTCCGGCGACATCGACGGCCCCGACAGTCGTCGTCCTCCATCCTCTGAGCTCAACTCGGTCACGAAGCTCTCTTCCCTAGGGCGACGGCGGCGGCGACTGCGACAACGTGGTAGCCCTCCTCCTACTGTGACCAAGGTTATCCCCATTCTCCTCTCCCCCCTCCTCTCCAGTTTGTTTCTCTTTGTTGATGCCTTCCTCCCTTTCGCCCTGTGCAACCTCTGGCTCTGCTTTCTTGCGGCATCTACAGTGACTTTGGCTGGCAGTTGTAGATCAGTAGAGGTAGGTGTCTCTCGATTAGATCAAACACTTCAACCGAGACCAGGCCATCTCAATACATTCTAGCATTCTTTGGCCTGGTGGACTTTTGACCGGAGATAAAAGCTACCACTCTTGGTATTCTTTTTTATTTATTTTTGAGAATCTGTTGGCATTCTTCTCAAGTATCGTACTTCTACAAAATATATAAATTTGTATACATGTGGTCTCTTCTAACAATGTTAACAGAGAAAATACAATGATATTTTACGGGCCAGTTCTTTTGCTGGCTTCTAGAATAAACTAGAATAAGCTGCACCCTACACCCAGCTTATTCTAGATGCCCAACCTAATTTATTTTTTTAGAAGCCTAGTAGTTAAGAATCGACTAACAGGCTTCTACAATAAAAAATTTAATCGAGCTTCTAGGGTAGGGGCAGCTTATTCTGGAAGCCCAAAAAAGCCAGCAAAAGAACTAGCCCGCGTACTTTACGTATGCATGCATGAACCAACTCAGCTAGCTAACCCGCTGGGTGGAAAAACAAAGGAAAACTAATTTTTATTCTGTACTTACTATTGGAACACTTACCCCGATTTTTTCGTATGTTTTGTACGGGCTCATGGGAAATCCTTTTTTTCATCCGCCACCACCTGCGGTTGCCCTCTTGGGCCTCAACCCACTGCTCTATGGCCCAAGTAAATCCATGCAAATTGGGGGAGAAAAAAAGGAAAGAAAATAAAGGAAGGAGTAAATTCAGCTTTGCCTCAATAAGCAATAAGGAAAATAATTAAAAGAAGGAATAAAATTCGCCTTGCCTTTGGAAGGAAAGAAATTAAGGGAAGGAATAAAATTCGCCTTGGCTGAGGAAGGAAAGGAATTAACAGAACTTGCCTCAGGAAGAAAAGGAATTAAAAGAGGAATCGAGTATTCCAAGAGGTGATAAATATATGTTGGTGAGTCCCCTAGAAATATACAATGGGTGTGCATACCTCTCCTGATCACTTGCAATCCAAATCAAATTAGTATTCGCAAAAAATTGGGCATCCTCACAAAAAGTTTTATTTTTTTGTGTCATTTAAAAGTCTTCTACCATTCGAAAAATAGTATGTATTTTTTGGAATCATTGATGCATCTTAAAATATTTGTGTAGTATTAAGAAAAGTGTTCATGTATTTAAATAATGTTTACATCATTTAAAATATATTCACCCTTTTCTAAAAAATCATGTAATTCTGAAAAGTGTTCACATGCTTAAAAATATATTCATAATTTTAATAATACGCATGCTCTCTAAAGAAATTCTTGTGATTTAAAAGTGTTCGTGTTTAAAAAAACATTCATGTGAGTTGGCATAAGAGGGATATTGTATGGGTATGCAATAGCTCGAGAAGGACAGCTGTCACGCCCAGTTTGACGAGATTAGTTTTAAAACTATTAGACATTCACTTGCGAGCGTAGTTGTGTGTGCGGTGGCCTAGATCATCACCTTGGCATTGACCATGTTCAGACGCATTATGATCAGGTGGATACCGTGACCATGGTCAGTGAACACGGAAAGGAGGATAAACCACAACATGGATGAGACACTATGTTCAAATAAATAATTTGGACCTGCGAAGGGGTTTAAATAGATAACTTGGACCTGCGAACACTAGTAGAAAAACACCTAATAGTCCCGGTTTGTGAGGGCCTTTAGTCCCGGTTCATGAACCGGGACTAATGGGCCGTTACAAATACCTCCACCCATTAGTCCCGGTTCAAACAAGAACCGGGACTAATGTGCCTCCACGTGGCTCTGTGCGCCGAGCCCAGTAGGGGGCCTTTGGTCCCGGTTGGTGGCACCAACCGGGACCAAAAGTCCATGTTTTTTTTGGAAAGTGGCTGCTTTAGAGGTTTTGGGGGTTATTTTTAGGATGTTATATTAGCTAGCTAATAGAGAGAAGTGTCCTCTCTTATATCTTCGTCCTTGGTTTACCAATGCTGCTGCTATATATGTTCATTTTACCCGCTGATATAATAACTCATGCATTCTCGCATACATCAGCATATATAATAACAAGTACAAGTCCTACTAATCATGCATCATCATACAACTTCTACTCGTTATTAATAATAAGTCATACGATCATCCCTCATAGTCATCGAACCCGACCCTACATAATTGTTCTTAACACATGATCATCAGTATCAGGTAGGATCTAAACACCCTTAAGGCAAAATAGTATAAAACAATATAGACCCTGACTCTCCATTATGAAGAATGGCGATCATCCTGTCTTCAATTTTTTCCCTTCGCTGAATGTTGCTTCCAAGAAGCTCCTTACGACTGTCCATACATTTTTTCCATTCTTTGATTGTCATGTCTCCACTTCTTTTAGAAACCCGGTATGGACAGTTCAGATTCGTAGGAAGACCTGGTTGTATGTTCAAAACATGAAGGCTACCGTGTGTATACATCAGATGAGGCACACAATCATTCGGGATTATCTGTTGAAAAACATAGTAATAACTTCGTAGTTAGCAATGATATGATGTACTAGTTTTAGAAGTGTGCAAAAAGATGCACAGATGTCGTAATAGTAAAAAATCTTACCAGGGTATCTCCATGGTAGTTACCGTAGTTCAACACGTGCACTAGTGGCACGTATTGACCATTATGTTGAGGAGTTCGATTGTAGACATTGTAATTCTCAAGATCAGTACAAAATACGACCAGATGATTTTTCTCCTGATAAGTTAGTTCGGAGCCTTCGGTGTAGTAGGTCTGTCTACCATCTTCCGCACATTCATTGAAGAATGAAAATAAGCTGTCAATGGAGAATAAGTTGTTAACTATTTTGAAATAAACAATATAAATTACTTAATAACTATGTTAAGCTCACATGGGGGAAGAATTGGAGGTGTGTCCACAAGGACGAAAATCGTAGGTCTCTCTTGCTCGATTGTAGGATCATCAAGATCCATGGTAACAAGCATACCCTCATCAAAACCATACATCTTGCAAAGTGCTTCCAATTTTTGCAACCAAAATGGGTTACACTCTGAGCATTGTATAGCTTTACTTAAAAATCCACACCATGATGGGTACTTAGGATAATTTTTTTGGTTTCAAAACATTCATGGTCTTCAAAACTCATCCTCTCCAAGACATAGCGTCTTGCAAAGCATGGGATAAGCTAGTCGAATTGGAAAACATGAAAAATATTGTCATGATTAAAATAGTTGAAGTCATGAGTAATTACGAAAAAAAACTATTATCATCGGTTGCATACCGTATGAACATCGAAGGTCTCCTCGAGCTTAATGCTGAAGCGACGATCTTCGTCCAGCTCAATGAACCTGTCGCAGATACCTCGGTCGTCGTGGCACCAGTCGCACTCCCTCGGGCGGTTTTCGTCGTTCGAGTACGACCTTTCCGGCCTATGTTCATAATTCAAATATTAAACTAGATTATTAATCACGGGTTGACTATCAGTGATGTACGTAGCTCCTCCTTTCATTCCCGAGTGCATTATTACATCAAATTGTCTAGCACACGAGAATGACGGAGAACTTATCCAATATGAGCATTCAGTAAGCAAAACCAAATCATAAAATAAAGTAGTATCAAATTAGCATGCATTCAATAATTATAAGCAAAAGTACATCATCTCTTGGTGTCCGTACATCGTCGAATATTATCACTAATATAGCATCACTAATACAACTAGATCCGTAGCGCCCGACGGGTATCGACGCGGGCGGTGGACACCCAAAGATAAGGAACCATCACAGGATCATAGCTCCAGTGAGATCCCTGGAGAACCTGCCAGGTATTGTCGAACCTGCCCTCCAATGCAACTATGTAGCGACGGACGTGCTCATCCTCCTCGCTGACACAGTGACGTACCACCTCCGCGGTGTCCGGAAGCCTCGGCACCGTCACTGGACCACGCGACCGCCACCAAACAAGGATCTGGTCAACAATGGGTTGCCTCCTCACCAACCTACGTCCCCCGGAAGGTAGCACCTCCCAATACCAGCCCGGCGGAGCCCAGTCCCGAACATGGCCCTAATCTAGTAAGCCTCCACCGCCGAGTCGATGATGACGAGGATGCGGGATAGGCATCGCCGACGTCGATGCGGGAACTACTTCTATATATAGTTAAATAAAGTAGTTTTATTAATTAAATCAACTAGCTAGTTCAACTACTAAACACTTACCATAAATAAATAAAGTAGTACTTACTAAAAACAAACTACTTCTATATATAGTAAAATAAAGTAGTTAATTAAATCAACTAGCTAGTTCAACTATATATGAAGCACTTACTATAAATAAAATAAAGTAGAATTACTAAAAATAAACTAGTATTTTTCTAACTAATTATATTAAACACTATCTCTTCTTATTTTTTTCATTTTTCTAAATACGTACTATGAACAAAAAAATCATTAAAATTCTATAAACAAAATTACAACAGAAAAAAATTATAAAGATTCTATGAACAGAAAATCTATGAACTACACATCTAAATTACTACACATCCAACAAAAAAATCTATGAACTACAAA
>NC_057801.1:784517809-784523551 GCF_018294505.1 Triticum aestivum
CAATGACCCCCTTTAGTCCCGGTTGGTACCACCAACCGGGACCAAAGGCCTCTTTTCAGCAGCCCAAAGGGAGGGAAGCAGAGGGCTTTGGTCCCGGTTGGTGCCACCAACCGGGACTAAAGGGTGGGCATTGGTCCCGGTTGGAGCCACGAACTGGGACCAATGGTCGTGTGCTGGCACGGTGCGGCACAAAAGTTTAGTCCCACCTCGCTAGCTGAGAGGGGCGCGCAGTGGTTTATAAGCCCCACTGTCGCACCCCTCTCGAGCTCCTCTCCACTGCAGGCTTATGGGCCTACTTACTACCGTGTTGTCTGTTGGGCCTATTGGGCCACCTGCGGGCCTGAATCCTGGCCCATGGTGGGTTTCTAGTCGTATTCAGGCCGTGGGTGCCCAGTAGGAGGCACTTTTTTCCTTTACTTATTGTTGCTATTTTTATTTTTTCCCAGATTTTTTGTTTTGTTTTCTGCATTATTTATTTTCTTTTGTTTTTTTGCTTTATTTTTTAATTCTTTTTGCTTTTAGTTTTAGAACAATTTTAAACTTTCTGTTAGTGCCATTAGTTCTCAAATTTGAAAACACTTTTTTTGTTTTTTTGTTTTGTTTCGTGCTTTATTTATTTTATTTTGTTTCTACTTACAACAAAATACTTATTGTTGCTATTTTTTTCCCAGACTTTTTGTTTTGTTTTCTGCATTATTTATTTTCTTTTGTTTTTTTGCTTTACTTTTTAATTCTTTTTGCTTTTAGTTTTAAAAAAAATATAAACTTTCTGTTAGTGCCATTACTTTTCAAATTTGAATACACTTTTTTGTTTCCTTTTTGCTTTATTTATTTTATTTTTTTCCAGTTTTTTCTTTTGTTTTCTGCATTATTTATTTTCTTTTGTTTTCTGCATTAAAGCATTTCAAATGAACTCTGAAAAAGTTGAAAGTTGAAAGTTGGCATGGTATCACGAGGGCCGAACCATAATGGGCTGCCTTTGGTCCCGGTTCGTCCCACCAACCTGGGCCAATGGTGGTCGGCCAGGACCAAGGCCCATTGGTCCTGGTTCGTCCCACCAACCGGGACCAAAAGGTCCAGACGAACCGGGACCAATGGCCCACGTGGCCCGACCGCCCCCCGGGGCTCACGAACGGGGTCAAATGCCCCCATTGGTCCCGGTTCTGGATTGAACCGAGACTAATGGGCTGACCCGACCGGCCTGGACCATTGCCCCCTTTTTAGTCCCACCTCGCCAAGCGAGAGGCACTCGCAGCTGTTTATAAGCCCTGAGTGCAGAGACGATGAAGAAGAGGCTCAATGCTCACCTGCACGTTGGTTCGCTTCAAACCTTGAGGAATAGGGTAGACTGCATGGAGCTATGTGCAGTGCAGTTTACACTATTCCGAAAGGCTTGAAGCGAATTAACTAGCATTGCGCCTCTTTTTTTATTTTTAATGACTTATTACCACACAGAAATAAATAGAAAAGAATAAATATAGCGGAAAATAAAAAAAACTATATAAAAAACTACTCAGAAATAATTAGAAGAAAAAATAGTTGTGATTAACTTTACTAAAATCTTTTTTATTTTTAATAACTTATTACAACTCAGAAATAAATAGAAAAAAAATAAATATAGCAGAAAAAAAACTATATAAAAAACTACTCAGAAATGAGCATAGATGCACTTATAAAGAAAATTAGACCTAAATTCATAATAAATTTCTACTAACTTCGAAGAAATTCAATATGAATTTAGGTTAAATTTCCTGTATAAGGGCATCTATTTTCACTTTGAGAGCAGTTCAACAAGGTTGAGAGGGAGGGGCTTATAAACCGGTGTGAGCCCCCTTCGGTTGGCGAGGTGGGACTAAACTCTGGCCGCAACGAGGACCAGCCCTTTAGTCCCGATTTGTGCCACCAACCGGGACTAATGGGCTGCCTTTGGTCCCGGTTCATCCCACCAACCGGGGACAATGGTGGTCGGCCAGGAATGAGGCCCATTAGTCCCGGTTCGTCCCACCAACCGGGACCAAAAGGTCCAAACGAACCGGGACCAATGGCCCACGTGGCTCGGCAGGCCCCCGGGGCTCACGAACCGGGTCCAACGCCCCCATTGGTCCCGGTTCTGGTTTGAACCGGGACTAATGGGCTGACCTGGCCTGGACCATTGCCCCCTTTTCTACTAGTGGAAGGGGTCTTGAGTCGTGCTTATTGTGCTAGGAGTATGCCGTTGCAACGCACGGGCATATTTGCTAGTGTATAATATACTTCTACAATTTATCATCAGTTTTAAGCCGAAGGAAATTACTTTAGGTTTCATGGTGGTCTGAATATTGCAGCTAGTGTGCTCATATGCTGAACTTATATACACAGTTTAATCCTTTAATTCATATATCTAGCTATGGATAATCTCAGATTTGGGTTCCTGAACAATCTTGTGATGTTATGTACCAGATCTTCAAAGCAAACTTTCCATTTTATTTACTTTGCGCCATTCTTTGCAAGTTACTACTTCTTAAATCGGCTATATGCCTAGTGTGTTTGTGCTAAACTAGATACATGCCTATTGTCTCTATATATACAGTCATGCAAAGAATATGACGTGGTCCGAAAAATAACATAGGGAAGGGGCTAGCCTTGTCCTAATTTTAACTCTGAATCTTTAGGATAACCTGAAGTATGCTTGTCTTGCGGATAATAATGGTGTATCCATGTGGCAACCCGGCTCAGAAAAACCGGAACGCCCCGTATTTCAGCCCAGAGGTCGAGAAGAAGTCTTCTGGAATACGACACTGCTTAGCATAGAACAAATCCACTCTCTATTAGAACATGAATACGAATACAAGGCCTCCAATATTACAATGAATAACACCGGCACGGCGATGCTACGCCAACTGTAGTTGCTCTATGCAAGCAGCATAACAACTCGAGGCAGCGGAACGTCTACTAGCAGCGGAACAACGAACGACGATGATGGACACCACTCCGCAGGGACTCTGGATGGAACAATTATCCTAGATCGCGAACACGGGACGCACACCAATCAAGCAAGCAAAACCCGGCACGGCCTGCAAACTGGCATGACACGCCAGGTCAGTACATTGAATGTACTTGCATGCTCACAATAACCAAAAGCATTCAAGGCAAACAACAACATGGCATTAGCAGGTTAAAGCAATTATGAACATGATACTAACAGAACAACATGGCATGCACAAAGTGAACATGATACCGCTAGAACAACATGAGCCTAGCTTGAACATGACAAAACTAGCATGCAACATATTAACAATATCCAACACCAACTTACTCTTGTCCAAAGGTTACCTCGTAACTACATCATGCATCAACTTAACAACCAACCTCAGTATCCACGATACCTTCGTGATCCTCTCACGATTACATTAAGATCAACAAACTTCTGTATCCATGATACCTTCGTGATCCTCTCTCGATCACATAAATATCAACCAACTTATTTCATCATCGAACCAGGGTTTTTATTAAGCAAGTTATTATTACAGTTGGCTCATAGTGTGACCTACTACTAACTGGGCCCATATCCGCGGGCGCGGCTATCGATAGACTAAACACACACTCTGCAGAGGTTAGTACACTATACCAACACCACGGAACCCATGGCCTCGCACTCCCATTCGGGTGGACCAACGGCGTTCCAACAAAACCGGGCTATTTCCATCGCACTCTCCCGACCACTCTGACTAACTCCCCTTTGGGCTAAGTCCTGGGTGGCCCCGATACCACTCCGGGTATCCAACAACCACCGTCGTGGCAAAACAAAAACGGTCCCAAACGGGGACATGAGCTCAAAACTAACACTTGAACACAAGGCTTATGTCCGCCTACCTGATCAGGATAGCGCACATCCATAACATTCCCTCGTTGGAGGCACCGGCGAGAGGCATGACAATAGAACACATTAGGGCCTTCCCATAAAGGCAAGCTTGGTTGCACTGGTCAGCTCGCCTCGAGGGCACTATGACTCAACCAACAAGTGTTCAAGTTCATTAAATATAAGGTTAAACTTGACAAGTAAACAGCTGAGCCATAATGAAATAACATGATGCAACCACAATGCATATGAACATGACATCAACATCAACACGTACTAGTAATATAACCTCTTAACATTTGAAGTACTTAGCATCAACCATAATAAAGCACTAGGCTACTGGATGCAGATGAACATGTATATATAGCAGATACTTGATAACAGACGATAAACATGCATCAGATGAACATCACTATCTCCATCATGTACTACTACCAAGCATGACATAAGAAAATAATACTAGCAAGTAATACATGATAACCAAGTGCAACAAGACATAGCATTAAGGTGAACATAGATCCACATGCATAACCGAAACAACGATGGTATTAGCAAAACAAGCAAACATTCATTAAAGATTCATGTTGCAAACCTGGCTACTGCATGGCTATCATGCAAGTGGCTGTTGTGGTTTGCCTGTGGATGAAGGAGACTCCGTGAAGAAGTGCAGTGAAGCCGCGGAATGAAACACCGGACGTTCTTTTCCCTAGAAGGGGGCTGATAAGGGCAAGGGTGCAAAGGTCATTTTCACAGCGGGACCACATAGTGAAAATGGCACCAACAGAAAGGTCTCGACAAGATGAAGAAGTGGGCGTTGGATTCACCTCGATCGGAGTTAGGATCGTGAAGATATGAACAGAAGTAGAACATGGACTAATGTGTAAAAGTTTCTCCACAAACAAGTCCCTAGCCTGAAAAAAGAAAGCACATTTACTGAGAATCCGTTCTCAGAGCAGAGAATCATATTTGCACCCGAAGTGCAAATGAAATACGCTTTCCGGAGACGAAAGCGTATTCCCGAATTTATGCTTCCACTTAAAATAGATGGGCCCGGGGCTTCAATCGATAACACGTGGGGTCGGGGGCGAAGCGGTCCCGCCTGACTCGCGGTCGACCTCTTCCTTGCTGCCGCCCGATAGGAACAAGGGAGGGAACGGAGGAGTGGCGATCGGCAATGTCTCTGGCAGCTCCGGTCGGCCCTGGTGGAGCTGGGACCACCAGCGGTGGTGGAACGAGGTGGCGTCCACCAGGAAGAGCTGCGGGCACCAAGGAGGGATGGAGCTGCCGCTACTCGAGATGCCCGAGAGCAGGGGAACGACGATGGTTGATCTTGGGGCGGCGGCCTTAGGCACTCCAGCGGCGAGCTGAGGGCGAGGAACGGACCTCCGGAAAGCAGGGAACACTACAAAAAAAGACACATCCGTGACATTTTGGGCCGAACAAAAATTTTTTCTGTCATACATATGACACTTCTATGACAATAATTGTGACAGAACCCGGTATCATCATAGATGTCGTGGGCTCCTACTTCTATGACAAAAAATCATGACAGAAAATGGGCTTTTCGTCCTGGGCGGGCCGGAGACGCAGCTGCATGACATTCTTTGGGCCGTCCATGACAGAAAAAACCATGGTAGAAGCGAGGGTGGGGGAATTTCGGGGAGTTGCCAGTTACGGTGGGAGGTCGGGGGCCGAGCGATGTGCGTTTATCTCGAACACGTGCGAGGCGTTGGCTCTAACTGAACCCGAGCGAGGCGTTGGGCTCTAACTGAACCCGAGCGATTGCACTACAGGCTACGCGTTACTGAACCTGAGCGATCGATCGATGGCTGTTAACTGAACCTGATGGAGCGATTCCTTCGCTACTGCTGCTTACTGAAGCCAATAGATAGGATGAACAGTGA
>NC_057801.1:784523738-784530474 GCF_018294505.1 Triticum aestivum
ATTCCTTCGCTACTGCTGCTTACTGAAGGCAATAGATAGGATGAACAGTGAGCGTTGCGGGGGAGGGGGGGGGGTTGGATGAACAGTAAGCGATGGCGTTGCCTCTGGATGAACAGGACCCTGTGGTGTGGAGGGCTGGATGAACAGTAGATGGTGGAGGGGTGGCCGTGGAGGGGTGGTTGAACAGGACCCCGTGGTGTGGAGGGCTGGATGAACAGTAGAAGGTGGAGGGGTGGTTGAACAGTAGCCGGTGGAGTAGCGCATGGTGGAGGCTGGATGAACAGGAGCCCATGGAGGCTGGAGGAGGTCAACGGTAGCCCATGGAGGCTGGAGGAGGTCGACGGTGGAGATGAACAATATCCCGTGGAGTCCCGTTTTGCGGTACGCCACACCCCTCCCGATGAACATGACCCCCGTTTCGACCGTAGCGCTCCAACACAAGTCCGTTTCGTCCGTTTTACGGTACGCCACACCCCTCCCGATCAACAGGACCTCCGTTTCGACCGTAGGAGGTCCGTTTCGTCCGTTTTGCGGTACACCACACCCCTCCCGATCAACAGGACCCCCGTTTTGACCGTAGGAGGTCCGTTTCCTCCGTTTTGTAGTACGCCACACCCCTCCCGATCAACAGGACCCCATTCCGAACATAGGAGGTCCGCTTCCTCCGTTGTGCAGTACGCCAGTCCTCGTTTCCATCGCCTGTTCCGTCCAAGCCCTACCAATGAACACGACCACGCATTTCGTTCTGACCCAGCCGGTTGGCTCCCCATGAACACGACGACGACGATGTTTCTCCGTTCCGACCCAGCCATGTACGTATGCGCGAGTAGGCGTTCGAGACCCTGCCCGTATGTACGTACGTGGCCGTATTTTCTTTCTTGCACCCTCGCCGCTGTACGTACGTGTACATGCTACGTGCGCGCCTCTACATCGACACGTGTGCGCCTCTACTACGACACGTGCGTGCCTCTACAGCGACCCGTATGTACATACACTTTCGCGACCAGAATGACAACGCGACGTACGCTTCGACTAGGTGGGTCCCGACTATCAGGCACTTCCTTGCGTGCGAAGATGTAGCTGGTGGGTCCCAGCAGTCAGGGGGGCAAATCGTTTTTTTTGCCCGGACGCACTTCCTTCCGTGCGAAGATTTAGCTGGTGGGTCCCAGCAGTTAGGGGGGCGAATCATTTTTTTTGCCCGGACGCACTTCCTTGCATGCGAAGATCTAGCTGGTGGGTCCCAGCAGTCAGGGGGGCGAATCATTTTTTTCGGACGCACTTCCTTGCGTGCGAAGATGTAGCTGGTGGGTCCCAGCAGATAGGGGAACGTTTTTTTGTGAAATACGGTGGCCCGTCCGGTGGGTCCCTGCTGTCAGGTGGAGGAATAATTATTTTGCGCGTAATAAGGAGGCACTTCCTTGCTGTGGCCATGGACCCAGCTGTCAGCCTCTCCACGTACAGTCCACATCCGATGGAAGCCATTCCTTGACCATGTTGACCACGCCGCACCGAGAGCACCAGGGCGGTGGACGACGATGAGGCCTAGGAAGGGGACGACGCGGAGCCAGGGAAGACGCGGCAGTGGATGCCCACGCGTAGAGGAGTATGAGGGTTCACTCGTTCGGCTGCGGTGTGAGGCTGCCGTCACCGCAGAATAACAGGGGGTGTGGGTGCGGAGAGGGATGGCCTGGCCAGCGGTTAGAGTAGTAGGGGGCGGTGAGGCCTCTGCGGCATCACAGCCGGCCATGGGCGGCAGGAGCAGGCGGCACGACCGGCGCTGCTTTGGGCGGCTGGAGCAAGAAGACCAGAGGTTGAAGAAGCACTACGGCCGTTGGATGGACATTGTACGGTCACTGGAGCTAGAATCGTTCATATATTGACTAAAGTTGACAAAGGCCTCCGTCCCAGTCAACTTAGTAGGCCCACAAGTCAGCTTCCCACCAAGGTTGGTCCCAGCTAGCAGGGGGTATTCATTTTTTTGTGCGTAATAAGGAGGCACTTCCGGTGGGTCCGAGCTGACAGCGGTGGGAACGTTTTTTTCGCGAAATACGGTGGCCCGTTCTATGGGTCCCAGCAGTCATGGGGAAATATTTTTTTCGCGAAATACTGGTGGCCCGTACGGTGGGTCCCTGCTATGAGGTGGAGGAATAATTATTTTCAGCGTAATAAGGAGGCACTTCCTTGCGGCTACCGTGGACCCAGCTGTCAGCCTCTCCACGTACAGTACTCTTCCGATGGAAGTCGGTCGTTGACCACATTGACCACGCCACGCCGAGAGCACCACGGCGGTGGAAGAGGCGAGGCCTAGGAAGGGGACGACGCGGAGCATGGGAAGACGCGGCAGTGGAAGCCCGCGCGGAGAGGAGTACGAGGGTTCACCGGTTCGGCTGTGGTGTGAGGCTGCCGTCGCCGCAGAATAACAGGGGATGTGGGTGAGTAGAGGGATGCCCTGGCCAGCGGTGGGATTAGTAGGGGGCGCTGAGGCCTGCGCGGCAGCACAGCCGACCACGGGAGGCGGGAGGCGGTCCCGCCGGTGCTGCTTTGGCGGCTGGAGCAAGAAGATCAGAGATTGAAGAAACACGACGGTCGTTGGATTGACATCCAACGGTTACGTCTGCTAGAACCGTTTGTTGACGTAGTATATAATAACTAAAAAAATCTTGCATACGCGTCAACTAAACAGGCCCACAAGTCAGACCACTCCCTCTTTTTTTAATAATTTATATATAGCTCATGGCAACTTCTTATACAATTTATTGCAGTCGTTTGTTTGGTTGGCCAGGACCAATTTCACATATTTCTGTGGGTTCCAAACTATTGTTAATAGCGAAATGTCGAGCCAGATTTAAAGTACTTTGAAGATATATTTAAATACGTTAATGCCCAGTGTAATAGGAATCTGAAAATGTGAAAAAAAATCAGAAATTATAAAGTAATTGCCAATTTGTCATCTGTTTTTTTATTTACAACCCATTTCATGTTACTTTCAAGATTTGCAGGCGTCTTGAAAGAGTTGCAGCCCATCAGGGCGTAGAAAAATAAGTAGGCCTGGATTGGATGTCAAAACTACATTCCTTAATGGATTTTTTTAAAAGAAGAGTTGTATATGATGCAACCAGAAGGTTTTGTCAATCCTAAAGGTGCTAACAAAATGTGCAAGCTCCAGCAATCCATCAATGGACTGGTGCAAGCAACTCGTAGTTGGAATATACGCTTTGATGAGTTGATCAAAGCATATGGTTTAATACAGACTTTTGGAAAGGCCTGTATTTACAAGAAAGTGAGTGGGAGCTTTGTAGAATTTCTAATATTATATGTGGATGACATATTGTTAATTGGAAATGATATAGAAATTCTGGATAGCATGAAAGGATACTTGAATAAGAGTTTTTTTTTCAAAGAAAGACCTCGGTGAAGCTGCTTACACATTGAGCATCAAGATCTATATAGATAGATCAAGACGCTTGATAAGATTTTTCAATGAGTACATACCTTGATATTTTTTTTGAAATAGTTCAAAATGGAACAGTCAAAGAAGGAGTTCTTGCCTGTGTTGCAAGGTGTGAAGTTGAGTAAGACTCAAGACCCGACCATGGCAGAAAATAGAAAGAGAATGAAAAGTCATTCCCTATGCCTCAGTCGTAGGTTCTATAAAGTATGCTATGCTGTGAAACAGACCTATTGTATACCTTGCTCTGTGTTTGGCAAAGGAATACAATTTTGATCTAATAGTAGATCACTGGACAGCGGTCAAGAATATCCTTAGTGAAGACTAAGGAGATGTTTCTCGATTATGGAGGTAATAAAAGAGCCCGTCATAAAAGTTACAACGATGCAAGCTTTTACACCAATCCAGATGACTCTAAGTCTCAATCTGGATACATATTGAAAGTGGGAGCAATTAGCTAGAGTAGCTCCATGCAGAGCATTGTGGACATAGAATATTTGCAAAATACATACGGCTCTGAATGTGACAGACCCGTTGACTAAGCTTCTCTCACGAGCAAAACATGATCACACCTTAGTACTCTTTGGGTGTTAATCACATAAGCGATGTGAACTAGATTATTGACTCTAGTAAACCCTTTGGGTGTTGGTCACATGATGATGTGAACTATGGGTGTTAATCATATACAGATATGAATATTGATGTTAAAACACATGGCGATGTGAACTAGATTATTGACTCTAGTGCAAGTGGGAGACTGAAGGAAATATGTCCTAGAGGCAATAATAAAGTTATTATTTATTTCCTTATTTCATGATAAATGTTTATTATTCATGCTAGAATTGTATTAACCGGAAACATAATACATGTGTGAATACATAGACAAACATAGTGTCACTAGTATGCCTCTACTTGACTAGCTCATTAATCAAAGATGGTTATGTTTCCTAACCATAGACATGTGTTGTCATTTGATTAATAGGATCACGTCATTAGAAGAATGATGTGATTGACTTGACCCATTCCGTTAGCTTAGCACTTGATCGTTTAGTATGTTGCTATTGCTTTCTTCATGACTTATACATGTTCCTGTAACTATGAGATTATGCAACTACCGTTTACCGGAGGAACACTTTGGATGCTACCAAACGTCACAATGTAACTGGGTGATTATAAAGGAGTACTACAGGTGTCTCCAAAGGTACATGTTGGGTTGGCGTATTTCGAGATTAGGTTTTGTCACTCCGATTGTCGGAGAGGTATCTCTGGGCCCTTTCGTTAATGCACATCACCATAAGCCTTGCAAACAATGTAGCTAATGAGTTAGTTACGGAATGATGCATTACGTAACGAGTAAAGAGACTTGCCGGTAACGATATTGAACTAGGTATTGGATACCGACGATCGAATCTCGGGCAAGTAACATACCGATGACAAAGGGAACAACGTATGTTGCTATGCGGTTTGACCGATAAAGATCTTCGTAGAATATGTAGGAACCAATATGGGCATCTAGGTTCCGCTATTGGTTATTGACCGAGAATAGTTCTAGGTCATGTCTACATAGTTCTCGAACCCGTAGGGTCCGCACGCTTAAGGTTTCAATGACAGTTTTATTATGAGTTTATGAGTTTTGATGTACCGAAGGAGTTCAGAGTCCCGGATGAGATCGGGGACATGACGAGGAGTCTCAAAATGGTAGAGACGTAAAGATCGATATATTGGATGACTATATTCGGAGTTCAGAAAGGTTCCGAGTGATTCTGGTATTTTTCGGAGTACGGGAGAGTTACAGGAATTCGCCGGGGAGTATATGGGCCTTATTGGGCCATACGAGAATAGAGGAGAGAGGCCGAAAGGAAGGAGGCGCGCAGCCCCCCTCTGGTCCGAATTGGACAAGGGGTGCGGCCCCCCTTTCCTTCCTCCTCCCCCCTCTTTCCCCCCTTCTCCTACTCCAACAAGGAAGGAGGGAGTCCTACTCCCGGTGGGAGTAGGACTCCCCTTGGCGCGCCCCTCCTAGGCCGGCCGCCCCCTCCCCCCTTGCTCCTTTATATACGGGGGCAGGGGGGCACCTCTAGGCACAACACACAAGTTGATCTACGGATCGTTCTTTAGTCGTGTGCGGTGCCCCCCTCCATAATATTCCACCTCGGTCATATCGTCGTGGAGTTTAGGCGAAGCCCTGCGCCGGTAGAACATCATCATCGTGCTGATGGAACTCATCCCCGAAGCTTTGCTGGACCGGAGCCCGGGGATCGTCATCGAGCTGAATGTGTGCTAAACTCGGAGGTGCCGTACGTTCGGTACTTGGATCGGTCGGATCGTGAAGACGTACGACTACATCAACCGCGTTGTTATAACGCTTCTGCTTTCGGTCTACGAGGGTACGTGGACACACTCTCCCCTCTCGTTGCTATGCATCACCATGATCTTGCGTGTGCGTAGGAAAATTTCGAAATTACTACGTTCCGCAACACAATGGCCCTCGCTCCTGGCCCACCACCACTGGTCCCGGTTGGTGGCCTGAACCGGGACCAAAGGACGACCGTTGGTCCATTCCACCAACCGGGACTAAAGGTTTGGTCCTCGTTGCGGCCAAAGTTTAGTCCCACCTCGCCAACCGGAGGGGAATCAGACCGGTTTATAAGCCCCTCCCTCTCTGCCTTATTGAGCTCATCTAAAAATGAAAATAGATGCCCTTATATAGGGATTTTAGGCTAAATTCATACGAATTTCTCTTGAAATTTGTTATGAATTTAATTTGAATTTCCTCTATAAGCGCATCTATGCTCATTTCTGAGTAGCCTTTTATATAGTTTTTTTTCTTTTCTGCTATATTTATTTTTTTCTTTTTATTTCTGAGTTGTAATAAGTCATTAAAAATAAGCATCTATGCTCATTTTTCAGTAAAGTTAATCATAACTATTTTTTCTTGTATTTATTTTTGAATTGTAATAAGTCATTAAAAATAAGCATCTATGCTCATATTTTAGTAAAGTTAATCACAACTATTTTTTCTTCTTTTTATTTCTGAGTTGTAATAAGTCATTAAAAATAAGCATCTAGGCTCTTTTTTTAGTACAGTTAATCACAACTATTTTTTGCTTCAATTCATTTCTGAGTATCTTTTTATATAGTTTTTTTTCTTTTCTGCTATATTTATTTTTTTCTTTTTATTTCTGAGTTGTAATAAGTCATTAAAAATAAGCATCTATGCTCCTTTTTTAGTACAGTTAATCACAATTATTTTTTGCTTCAATTCATTTCTGAGTACCTTTTTATATAGTT
>NC_057801.1:784530484-784571964 GCF_018294505.1 Triticum aestivum
AGTCCGTTTCGTCCGTTTTGCGGTACGCCACACCCCTCCCGATCAACAGGACCCCCGTTTCGACCGTAGGAGGTCCGTTTTGTCCGTTTTGCGGTACACCACACCCCTCCCGATCAACAGGACCCCCGTTTTGACCGTAGGAGGTTCGTTTCCTCCGTTTTGCAGTACGCCACACCCCTCCCGATCAACAGGACCCCATTCCGAACATAGGAGGTCCGCTTCCTCCGTTGTGCGGTACGCGAGGCCTCATTTCCATCGCCTGTTCCGTCCAAGCCCTACCGATGAACACGACCACGCATTCCGTTCCGACCCAGCCGGTTGGCTCCCCATGAACACGACGACGACGCTGTTTCTCCGTTCCGACCCAGCCATGTACGTATGGGCGAGTAGGCGTTCGAGACCCTGCCCGTATGTACGTACGTGGCCGTATTTTCTTTCTTGCACCCTCGCCGCTGTACATACGTGTACATGCTACGTGCGCGCCTCTACATCGACACGTGCGCGCCTCTACTACGACACGTGCGTGCCTCTACATCGACCAGTATGTACATACACTTTCGCGACCAGAATGACAACGCTACGTACGCTTTGACTAGGTGGGTCCCGACTATCAGGCACTTCCTTGCCTGCGAAGATGTAGCTGGTGGGTCCCAGCAGTCAGGGGGGCGAATCGTTTTTTTTGCCCGGACGCACGTCCTTCCGTGCAAAGATTTAGCTGGTGGGTCCCAGCAGTTAGGGGGGCGAATCATCTTTTTTGCCCGGACGCACATCCTTGCATGCGAAGATCTAGCTGGTGGGTCCCAGCAGTCAGGGGGGCGAATCATTTTTTTTCGGACGCACTTCCTTGCGTGCGAAGATGTAGCTGGTGGGTCCCAGCAGATAGGGGAACATTTTTTTGCGAAATACGGTGGCCCGTCCTGTGGGTCCCTGCTGTCAGGTGGAGGAATAATTATTTTGCGCGTAATAAGGAGGCACTTCCTTGCTGCGGCCATGGACCCAGCTGTCAGCCTCTCCACGTACAGTCCACATCCGATGGAAGCCATTCCTTGACCATGTTGACCACGCCGCGCCGAGAGCACCAGGGCGGTGGACGACGATGAGGCCTAGGAAGGGGACGACACGAAGCCAGGGAAGACGCGGCAGTGGATGCCCAAGCGTAGAGGAGTATGAGGGTTCACTCGTTCGGCTGCGGTGTCAGGCTGCCGTCACCGCAGAATAACAGGGGGTGTGGGTGCGTAGAGGGATGGCCTGGCCAGCGGTTGGAGTAGTAGGGGGCGGTGAGGCCTCTGCGGCATCACAGCCGGCCATGGGCGGCAGGAGTAGGCGGCACGACCGGCGCTGCTTTGGGCGGCTGGAGCAAGAAGGCCAGAGGTTGAAGAAGCACTACGGCCGTTGGATGGACATCGTACGGTCACTGGAGCTAGAATCATTCATATATTGACTAAAGTTGACAAAGGCCTCCGTCCCAGTCAACTTAGTAGGCCCACAAGTCAGCCTCCCACCAAGGTTGGTCCCAGCTAGCAGGGGGTATTCATTTTTTTGTGCGTAATAAGGAGGCACTTCCGGTGGGTCCGAGCTGACAGCGGTGGGAACGTTTTTTTCGCGAAATACGGTGGCCCGTTCTATGGGTCCCAGCAGTCATGGGGAAATGTTTTTTTCACGAAATACTGGTGGCCCGTACGGTGGGTCCCTGCTATGAGGTGGAGGAATAATTATTTTCAGCGTAATAAGGAGGCACTTCCTTGCGGCTACCGTGGACTCAGCTGTCAGCCTCTCCACGTATAGTACTCTTCCGATGGAAGTCAGTCGTTGACCACATTGACCACGCCACGCCGAGAGCACCACGGCGGTGGATGACGGCGAGGCCTAGGAAGGGGACGACGCGGAGCAGGGGAAGACGCGGCAGTGGAAGCCCGCGCGGAGAGGAGTACGAGGGTTCACCGGTTCGGCTGCGGTGTGAGGCTGTCGTCGCCGCAGAATAACAGGGGGTGTGGGTGAGTAGAGGGATGCCCTGGCCAGCGGGGGGATTAGTAGGGGGCGCTGAGGCCTGCGCGGTAGCACAGCCGACCACGGGAAGCGGGAGGCGGTCCCGCCGGCGCTGCTTTGGCGGCTGGAGCAAGAAGATCAGAGATTGAAGAAACACGACGGTCGTTGGATTGACATCCAACGGTTACGTCTGCTAGAACCGTTTGTTGACTTAGTATATAATAACTAAAAAAATCTTGCATACGCGTCAACTAAACAGGCCCACAAGTCAGACCACTCCCTCTTTTTTTAATAATTTATATATAGCTCATGGCAACTTCTTATACAATTTATTGCAGTCGTTTGTTTGGTTGGCCAGGACCAATTTCACATATTTCTGTGGGTTCCAAACTATTGTTAATACTGAAATGTCGAGCCAGATTTTTAAAGTACTTTGAAGATATATTTAAATACGTTAATGCCCAGTGTAATAGGAATCTGAAAATATGAAAAAAAAATTAGAAATTATAAAGTAATTGCCAATTTGTCATATGTTTTTTTATTTGCAACCCATTTCATGTTACTTTCAAGATTTGCAGGCATCTTGAAAGAGTTGTAGCCCATCAGGGCATAGAAAAATAAATAGGCCTGGATTGGTTATTCTTCAGAAAAAATAAACTGGGCTCATTTTCACAAAGAAAATATAGCTGGGCTGGTCACATGGTGAAAATAAAATATAAGCCTGGGCTAGACGGGTGACAGCTCAGTTCAAACCCTGCTCCGTCTCAACAATACCAAACAAAAAAAATACTGCTCGAGTAGCTACGTCCTAGGTGTCAGCCGATCTTGTGTTGTTCTCTTGTCTATTGACTATATACGCTCACAATGTCGTGGGTCCCAGATGTCAGGAAAACACTAGGACGAAGCATTTTATTTTTCCATACGCTGACGTGGTGGGCCCCTACTGTCATCCTCTCCATGGACTTCTGCCAATTCTTGTTGTTTGTTGACCATGTTGACAGATCGAGAGGGCGGCGCCGCGGCGAGTGCACCAAAGCGCGCGGAGGACGTCGGCGTTAACGATTTAGGAGAAGGTGGGGCAGCGATGCGTGCGCTGAAGCGCAGCCAGCCGTGGGAGGCAGAAGCAGGCGGCCCCGCCAGCGCTGGTTTGGTTTTGGCGGCTGGAGGAAGATAGGACTGAAGAAACACGACAGACTGTAAAAGTAGCAGGAGTACTTAACAATCTTAACTGAAACCAGCAGGGGCACTTACACAACCAAAGCTGAAAGCAGTATGAGTACTTATACAGGTTCAACCGTACAAAACACGCCTCGAACAGTGCTACTTTGCCTACAGTTAACCAAGGGTGAGGCCGCCAAGCCCCAGGACAAGGCCCAGGCGCCACCCCGCGCATCCACAACCTTCTGAAAGCGGCTTCATCTCGCAATGTGGTCAATAAACAGGATATTCGCTTTAGAGCCATGGAAAAGCATGAACATAATCTTCTGTCCTATTCTCCAAGATGGACGGGCCTTCATTATTTGAGACCACCCACGAATAAGTATCTTTTCACCTCCAAGGGGAATTGAGTAGGTCGACATAAACATCATGTTGTGACCAAGCGCAAGTCTGACCCGATCATGGTCAGGCATCTGTATAGGAACAATAGAACTCGGTAGTTCCTATTTCAAGAAGATCACAGCTGTAAAACTGTGTATAAGCAATAGTTTATGAACAACATATATAACAGAAAACAGCTCGTACCATAAGTTTCTCGACACAGTTGGAGCTGTTCAACGAGTGCAGTAGTGGCACACATATCCCACATGGCCTTCCACCATTTAAACGCCCCACAAGGACCTCAAGACGATGAATAAAGTGTCGGAACATGTGGATGTCGTCCCAGTCAACTTCAGTGCCATCAGTAACAGCCGAGTTACTACAGAATAACAAACGAGCAGCCTGCTTAACTCTGAAAAACCTACACGTGCCACCAATTATAAGAAAATATTAGTTAGAAGTAGCATCTTCGTGAGAGATTCGTTCCTACTTCTAAAGTTAAATTGTGATTAGTTAGACAGAATAGGTGGATTAAGAAGTAATCGAGGCAACAAGCAAGAACCAGCTACAAAACTAACATGGATGAACAATTGGAACGACGTCGGGGTGGAAGATCGCAGTGAAGATGAAACCAGGTTCTGCTATTTCCATCAACATTTGTGCGCCAACTTTCAGTCTGTAACACTTGAGAAAGTTTATCCAAGTTCGGACATAAAAAAAGCAGCGATCTTCTTGGTTCATGAACCCAACTCGGAAGTAATATCCATGGATTGTCTTCACTATGACCATTAAACTAGTGTATTCAGTTATGGCAAGGCCGAGCATCTTGAGTACATGTGTTCTGGCAGAGCAAACAATACACTGCAGGAAAAATAATATGAGAACACAACATGTTTGAAAAACCCCCACCCTCCCGTATAGAGAAGAGGATTCTAGGAACATACTGTGCGCGTTTCAAAATGATGTGGTAGGATGAGAAGGAACAAGTGTGGCGTCTCGCCGAAGGCGCAGAAATCTGTAGGGTACTCGCACTTTGGGCACTGCAACTGAAACACACTATATTCCGTACGAAGAAAAATGCATCAACGGCGGCGGCTGCCATCCTAGGATTACCTGCGACCAAGGGACTTGGATTTATCGGGGATGTATGAAGAATCGTACCTGGTTCTTCATGAGAAAACCCTATGCAATCACCGAGCGGAGGTTTTCTCTGAACAAGCAGACGAGGGAGAAGGGGATTCAGGCCCAGTGAAATATTGTCGCTTCGTCCGTCCAGCTTACTGCTGAAGCAGGAAAGGGGGGGTTGTGATTTGATGGCTCATTGGGAATTACTGTGGCGCTACGACCGGGGTGTGTCTACCGTGAAGTTGTGCACTCTAATTTGTGCATATGGCACGTGGACCCCGTTGTCGGTTGCCCCACATATCAGCGAAAGTAAGTAGAAAGACAGGAGTAACTAGTTACACATAAATATATATTTTGACAGAGAGATACTCCCTCTGGAAAGAAATATACAAATCTTTTATATCACAGGCTCACCTTGCCGATAAATATACTCCATCTGCAACGCACGGGCATTATGGGGGTTCAGCTGAGAATATAATACTCAGATAGGCTCACGGTTCTGGACTTTGGGCCGCAGGCCGACCCTGCATATTTGGGGGCCCATGTGTTCTACCTCAGCGCTTTTCATATTGCAAGCGATCGGTACTACGCTGGTTTTAGATGCTGTCGCAAGGCGAATAGACAAAATTGAATAAAGCACGGCAGCTGTTGGAATGAAATCGAACGACAGTTCCTAACCAGCAATCAGAGTTGCAATTCTATCAACGATATACCATGTGATAAATAATATTGTCGTACTACTTATACACACAGGACACTTATTTCACCATGCCAGATTATTACATCAAAATTTCTCGGAGGATAGATCAGTTCGGCAGTTGCGTGCTGCTACTGAAGAATTTCAAAGTTGATATATATATATATATATAGAGAGAGAGAGAGAGAGAGAGAGAGATTGAGTGAGCGTGGCCCATCATGAGGTCGAAATAGTGGCGGCGGCTTGGATGGACTGACCTAGATAGACAATCTGCGTGAGAGAGTATAGAGTGTGTCGATCGAGGCCCGAACAGGGAGATATATCATTTGTGTGTGAAAGAAAATGAGGTTAAACGAGACTCAGATAAAGATAGCGAGATTGAGCGAGTGTGGCCCGCCGTGCGGAAGAAAGGGTGAGACAGTCTCTAGGAAATGACCTAGATATACAACGTGCGTGCATGCGCACGAGAGGTTGGGGGGGCTACATAGGCAATGCATGTATTTAGCGCGAGAGGGTGAGTGGGAGAGGGGGGGAGAGAGAGAGCTCGGCATGGGGTGCAATGGCGGGTGTGTGTGGTAAATACATTTGGTAACAGGAGTGGAAAAAGGGGCTGTGTAGTTGAGTGACTTAGAGATCGAAACATGGAGAGAAAGAATGAATGTGTGTTGGAAACTGATAGCTTGCTAAGGTGGTTAGGAGAGGAAGATTGACCAATACAGGAAGTATGTACCGTTTATGCGCTTGGGGGGGGGCTAAAAACAACATTTAAATGTTCATAGTACCAGACTTATATCGATGTTTCAATTCGGTGTACATTGTAGGATTTGAACCGAGGACCAGGCATACGGGTAATTATTTCGAATTCGTGCCATACTAAGTTTCGAAAAGTTGACATTGACTCAATTTGTTGTGCTGTTTTGTAGGTCATATGTTTGAATCCATCCAAAAGTTTTCTCACTACCATGGTGTTCATCATATACATATGAATTTGTATTAAAAAAGTAGCATGGATACAGTGAAATGCGAAATCCACGTTAGAATTGGAGATCGCTACGCGACACACACTCTAATTCAAATAACTAACTACGTGACACACACTCTAATTCAAATAACTAATTATGTGACACACTCTAATGCACGTTAGCATGGGTACCGTTTTGATTTTTTTTTCAAATAACTCCTCATTAATTAATTTATAGTACTCCCTCTGTTCACTTTTATAAGACCTTGAAGACATTTCAGACAATGTGCAAAACAGTTCATTTTAAGTTGTCTGAAACGACTTACAAAAGTGAACGGATGGAGTATCTTGTTTCGAGTGACTAATTATTGCAAGGAAAACACGGGCATGGTAATACATACAGATTCGTTTGCAAATGAAAGAAGATTCGTTTCGTTTGCATTCTTAAATGTAGGCGCACCAGGCAGACCAGGGTCGTGTCGTGGTGGACGCTGCTTCGGTGCCTTAAAGGCAACTGCCCTTGGGTGACTGACATGTGGGCCAGCCACCTGTTGGGCCCACATGTCATGGACACAAAGGCAGGTGCCTTAAGGCACCGAAGCATAGTCCTCTCGGGGTGGTCGCGTGTGTCGGACGGACGCGTAGCACCCAGCCACCCACCCCCTCCCCCCCCCCAAAAAAGGACAACAACAATATAAGTTCGCGCTTCCACGTTTTGGATTCAAATATCTGGCGGCCCCAATTCCAGCCCTGCAAAATCTCTCTTCTCCACCGTCCCCTTCCGCGCCCAGATTGCTCAAATCCCTAATTTGCCGCCATCCCTCGAATTGCCCCTCATCTTGTCTCTTTCCCCACCGTTCCCCACCTCTGTGACGGACGATGACGACGAAGATGACGGTCGCGCTTCACCACCGCATCGGAGCTACCTCATCTACGCCCTAGTCCACCACACCGGGTGGTCCACCGACAATGTCGGCCTCCGCAACTGATGTGCCTCACAGATACTGAGTTCCACCGCATTAGGTGCGCTTCACCGACGCCGTCTCCCAGCTCACCGGGCCTACTTCACTAAGCACATCGTCGCACCTCCGCCCCTCGAGGCCGTTGGGGCTTCACCAACGGTCTCGTCCACCGCATTGTAGCGCTCCGCTGCCACTCAAAATCTGCATCCGTGCGCGGCCAGCCAACGCCAGCGCATCACCCTCGACGGCTCTGAAGTGACCCGCACTCTAGCTAGGCGAGCATGCCCAAACGCCAGCCCGAACTAGGTACCCACACATCACTCCCTTGTGCACTGTTCCGACGATGTTTGGATATCCTTTCACTGCTCTCTTATCTTACACGCCTATGCAACACTACTTTAACTCTTATTTCTTCTGGAGATATCATCTGAAACAAGCAAATCCATTTTTAGCGAAGCATGACGGCGCTACGGGATCTGGTACACATCCTGCACACCTGTATAACCTTGCAAGTATCTGTCCTCCAGTACAACATCAAGGTCGATTCCTCTTATTTGATCAACCATTCGCTGTGTCAAAAATGCAGAGGGGGATGGAAGGAGCACAAGGCCTGCACATCCAAGCAAGTGGTAACATGGACTTGTACATGGAACATCCCAAGCGCAAGCAGAGCTTCAGTGAGCCTGTACAACGAGCTAGCGTAAGTCCCTGCATTTCATTTAATTCGTACTGGCATTGGTGTATGATTTGTGTGAAGTGGCTGATCCACGAATTCAAGTTACCAGGTGCGAACATTTAACTTAAAAAATGCGAAGGCACTTGCACTCTGAAAATCAACATAACTTGAGAAATGTGAAGCTACATGCACTTTGAAAACCAGGTAATGATCCAAAGTAGTTCAGATTATAAACACTAAATTATGCAAGCACCAAAAAACACAAAATGCAACATGGTGTACAAGGACTACAAACATGGTCTGTACCTGCTTGAATTATTCGTTCTCTGGCTGAAAATATCGAAGTGTAATTGCATGTATAACCAGTGCGCAAACTGCATACCAATATATCTATCCTGCACAAGTATGCCAATAGTTTCAAACAACAGATTAGAAAAGTATTTACGCTATATTGTCATGATACGGGGACTTTCTCGTAGATGGCCTCGACGTTTCCTCAAGCTATAAAAATGCACTATAATTTGCTTGTCATCAATGCCTGCAAATCTCTATCTCTCTCAACATAGTAGATCACCATTAGACACTAAATCCTTCAATGAGCTTGCAAAATGCTTGCATTAGATCCCTCATTAGACACTATATGTTCATCACCAGGAGCATGTAAAATGTTTGCATCAAATCCTTCATTAGCAGTCTGTTTAGTAGACACTTCAGGCTCAAGAACAACATGAGCTTGTATGTTTGCACCAGAAACTTGATTAGATACATCAGATTCAGTCAGTTCAATATTGATTGGGGGAGTTATAAAATAAGTAGAAATTGGTTTCATTTTCTCATATATTCCCTACATACAAGCAGTTTTACAACACCGTCATGTTAACTATTGGCTAGAAATTGAAGAGTTGAATTAGATATAATCAGGGATGTGATGTACCTGCTCGTTGCGCATGCTACTCTTGCAAGCTGCGACTGTCCGTTTGTGCAAGCTCGATGCCATGCCCGTGCTGCCGCCACTGCCTCCCACGTAGGCTACACCCAGGGTTGGATCTTCATCTTCTTGTCCTTCCGTTCGCTTGAAGCCCGGCGACCGCCCTCCAACGAGGGCGCGAGGAAGTGCCGTGTCGGTCTGTCCAGCGGCGGCTAGGTAAGGAGCGAACCAGACTGGAGGCTGGAGCGAATGAATTGGGATTTTTCCTGCTGTTGATCGATATGGGAGGCGCTCGTATGGGCCGCGAGCCTGCTATAGGGCCTGCCTTGCGCTTATGTTATTGGCCCATCCAAATTGAAACATTTTTCTTCATTTTTTACATTGCATGCTCATGTGCTGGGATGAACAAAACTAGTGTGGGCCAACCTGGACGACTCAAACTAGGTGCACACTTTCCAGCCACCTGAGGCGGCCGCCCATACCAGCCCCTATCGTGGCGTCGCCCCTTTTTTGCGTGTATGATTGGATAGTGAAAAATATTCCAGTGGCGCTTTTGATTTACTCATAGAATGGTTGAATTGCTTGTTTCTATGAACTGAGTTCGCCAATAATGTGAAGGATGCCAGTCTTTTCATCCTATTGTAGATTGCTTAGATCTCGATATGCCAAAAGTAATCGCATGAAATATACAGTAAAAGCTAGTGTGATGTGTTTGGCTACAACTAGTCTGACTACACGCCCTCATATAACATATCAAGGACGCACCATTTTAACAGATTAACCATTCGACTTACCCATGCAGTGTGGGAAGAAAGAAGTATTGGAACTGCGTATCCAAGCAATTGATGCCATGGACTCCTTTGTACAACCTTGTAAGCGAAAAAGAAGTTGTAGTGTGCCTGTACAAAGAACTAGCGTAAGTTTCGTTACATGCTTCTCGAAATTTTAGTTAGCCACTTATTGCAAAATTGTTCAATTACGTTGCTTGGCTTAATTTAGTTTGCTAGTGGTTACATAATGGCACAGCCAGTTAATCATATTGTAGACTGCGCCTATCTATGTGTTTGATACTTACTGTTAAGAATTACCTGTTTTTATGCTATTTTGCCTTAAGGGTGTTTAGATCCTACCTGATACTGATGATCATGTGTTAAGAACAATTATGTAGGGTCGGGTTCGATGACTATGAGGGATGATCGTATGACTTATTATTAATAACGAGTAGAAGTTGTATGATGATGCATGATTAGTAGACGAGTACTTGTTATTATATATGCTGATGTATGCGAGCATGCATGAGTTATTATATCAGCGGGTAAAATGAACATATATAGCAGCAGCATTGGTAAACCAAGGACGAAGATATAAGAGAGGACACTTCTCTCTATTAGCTAGCTAATATAACAACCTAAAAATAACCCCCAAAACCTCAGCCACTTTCCAAAAAAAACATGGACTTTTGGTCCCGGTTGGTGCCACCAACCGGGACCAAAGGCCCCCTACTGGGCTCGGCGCACAGAGCCACGTGGAGGCACATTAGTCCCGGTTCTTGTTTGAACCGGGACTAATGGGTGGAGGTATTAGTGACGGCCCATTAGTCTCGGTTCATGAACCGGGACTAAAGGCCCTCACGAACCAGGACTATTAGGTGTTTTTCTTCTAGTGTTCGCAGGTCCAAGTTATCTATTTAAACCCCTTCGCAGGTCCAAATTATTTATTTGAACATAGTGTCTCATCCATGTTGTGGTTTATCCTCCTTTCCGTGTTCACTGACCATCGTCACGGTATCCACCTGATCATAATGCGTCTGAACATGGCCAATTCCAAGGTGATGATCTAGGCCACCGCACACACAACTACGCTCGCAAGTGAATGTCTAATAGTTTTAAAACTAATCTCGTCAAACTGGGCGTGACAGCTGTCCTTCTCGAGCTATTGCATACCCATACAGTATCCCTCTTATGCCAACTCACATGAATGTTTTTTTAAACACGAACACTTTTTAAATCACAAGAATTTCTTTAGAGAGCATGTGTATTATTAAAATTATGAATATACTTTCAAGCATGTGAACACTTTTTAGAATTACATGATTTTTTAGATAAGGGTGAATATATTTTAAATGATGTAAACATTATTTAAATACATGAACACTTTTCTTAATACTACACAAATATTTTAAGATGCATCAATGATTCCAAAAAATACATAATATTTTTCGAATGGTAGAAGACTTTTAAATGACACAAAAAAATAAAACTTTTTGTGAGGATGCCCAATTTTTTGCGAATACTAATTTGATTTGGATTGCAAGTGATCAGGAGAGGTATGCACACCCATTGTATATTTCTAGGGGACTCACCAACATATATTTATCACATCTTGGAATACTCGATTCCTCTTTTAATTCCTTTTCTTCCTGAGGCAAGTTCTGTTAATTCCTTTCCTTCCTCAGCCAAGGCGAATTTTATTCCTTCCCTTAATTTCTTTCCTTCCAAAGGCAAGGCGAATTTTATTCCTTCTTTTAATTATTTTCCTTATTGCTTATTGAGGCAAAGCTGAATTTACTCCTTCTTTTATTTTCTTTCCTTTTTTTCTCCCCCAATTTGCATGGATTTACTTGGGCCATAGAGCAGTGGGTTGAGGCCCAAGAGGGCAACCGCAGGTGGTGGCGGATGAAAAAAAGGATTTCCCATGAGCCCGTACAAAACATACGAAAAAATCGGGGTAAGTGTTCCAATAGTAAGTACAGAATAAAAATTAGTTTTCCTTTGTTTTTCCACCCAGCGGGTTAGCTAGCTGAGTTGGTTCATGCATGCATACGTAAAGTACGCGGGCTAGTTCTTTTGCTGGCTTTTTTTAGAAGCCTGTTAGTCGATTCTTAACTACTAGGCTTCTAAAAAAATAAATTAGGTTGGGCTTCTAGAATAAGCTGGGTGTAGGGTGCAGCTTATTCTAGTTTATTCTAGAAGCCAGCAAAAGAACTGGCCCGTAAAATATCATTGTATTTTCTCTGTTAACATTGTTAGAAGAGACCACATGTATACAAATTTATATATTTTGTAGAAGTATGATACTTGAGAAGAATGCCAACAGATTCTCAAAAATAAATAAAAAAGAATACCAAGAGTGGTAGCTTTTATCTCCGGTCAAAAGTCCACCAGGCCAAAGAATGCTAGAATGTATTGAGATGGCCTGGTCTCGGTTGAAGTGTTTGATCTAATCGAGAAACACCTACCTCTACTGATCTACAACTGCCAGCCAAAGTCACTGCAGATGCCGCAAGAAAGCAGAGCCAGAGGTTGCACAGGGCGAAAGGGAGGAAGGCATCAACAAAGAGAAACAAACTGGAGAGGAGGGGGGAGAGGAGAATGGGGATAACCTTGGTCACAGTAGGAGGAGGGCTGCCACGCTGTCGCAGTCGCCGCCGCCGTCGCCCTAGGGAAGAGAGCTTCGTGACCGAGTTGAGCTCAGAGGATGGAGGACGACGATTGTCGGGGCCGTCGATGTCGCCGGAGGGCACGAGCGTGGAAGCGCAGCCCTTCGTGGGGTGTCACCGCCGGTCATCCGATGGAGAATCTTGGGAGGGGTCGAGGCGTGGAGCCAGACACCGTCGCCTCTCGAGCTCGAGGGTTTCCTCCTCGACGTATTGATATGTGGAAGTCTCTCCCGTGGAAGGCCCAGGGAAAGGACAGGGGTCGTGTGCGACCAAACACCGGGCGTCAATTCGACCCGTGGTTTTCCCACACGGGAAATTGGCGAGGATCCCCCCGGGATCCATGACAACCAAACGAGGCCTCAGGTAAACTCCTCCACCTAACGCTGGGATGGCCTTGCCGGAGCGGCCGCCGGAGCGGCCGCCGAACCGGCGCTGTATGAGAACCACGGATGCCTCGGCGGTCAACTGCCTCTTGGACGCCCACCGTTCCGCCATCGGATGCTGCACGACGAGGCAGCGCCGCAGCGGCCTCCTGGACATTCATGGGGCGGCCGGTGGTCTTTCTCCCCGCCTCCTCCGTAACACCACAGACGCCCAACTGGCGCAGGGTGCTCTTCCTCTTCCTCTGGACGGCTACCGCCATCATCCGCTCTATTTAGCTCTTGACGGCGAGGAACCGCGACCGTATCAGACGTTGGTCCTCGAGCCCCCGGGACCTCTCTGCCGCCACCACAGCCAGGGTCATCGGCTACACCTCGCCCCAGCGATCATCCTAGCCGACCCCTCTGCAGCTGCCACCGCCGTGGTCATCGGTGGCTCCACCCTATCCTACCCTGCTGCTTTGTACAAATAGGGGAACAGTCGACGAGCGACCCAGATCTGTCAGGCCAGACAGCGAGGGTGCGAATGGGACATGTATCGGCGTTGACTAACATTGGACGGATCTACCCCTGTAGGAAATGACTAGCCCCACCATAATTTTATAATGGTCCCACCATTATTTGTAATTTCATGTAATTTTAGACTTGCAACTCCTCGTAACTCTTATTTCTCCACCATTTGATCGCACTGGATAGACGGCCGCTAAAATCCTCAATCACTGTAACAGTTGTATCAAAAGTTTCCACATATTTTGGTTGTCAAATTGATCATTTTGAAACACATGTGACGTTCTATACCAAAAGGGAGGGAGTATGAAGCCAGTTCATTTATCACTAGTGCAGTTCAAACCGATCGAGCCATGTGGTAACGAGCTCTGCAACCTCTCTGAGGAACGCACAACCCATAGTTTTCGGAAAGATTCACCCGCCTGCTTCCGCAACCGCACCAGCCAATCCTGCTTTACTTGAGAAAGCCCCTTAGTACTCTTGATGTTCCTTCCTTGCCGTGTAGCTCTGCGTACCTCGGGCCTTTTTTCGGCGATGGCCTTCTCCACGCATAGATGTGCACTGCCATGGTTAGACCTCCAACATACTTGGTACATCATAGCCTTGATATTATGATGAAGATACTCTGTTGCCTTGGGAATAAGCATCTTGTCGAGTTGGTCTAGGGGAAGAGTTACATCTGTGAGGTGGTGTGAATTCTCTGTATCGATCACCTCTACCGCAGAACCATCAGACTTGGGGTCCTCCAAGGAGTCATGAGGCAGGAACATAATTCCAAGCTTCAAAGATGGGAAATTCTCCAATGAAGACTTGTCGTCATGACCAACAACTACAGTTGATCTCGGCAGGTCACTGTACTCCGATACTGAGATATGACGCCACAAAAACACTCCGCAGGCTGGTTCAAGAAATATGCTAGAAATTTTTAATTTGTTTTCGGTGGCATTGTCGCTACCGATGTGACAAGAAGGCACAATGTCGTGCTCGTATCCTTGACAACATAATGGATCTGGGCGAAACCATCTGACCAAAAGTTTATGCATGTCGGTCAAGTGTCCCTCGTGTGCAACACACGACAAATCTTGCGTAGGGAGCTGGATGATCTCTCTGATGACCCTATCAGCCGTGGACTTGAAGTTTGGTGTTAGCAGTCGCAAGCACTTGACTGTAGTCCCGATTATGTCTGTACTCTCCGAAATACGCAGCATGACCACGAGCCCAAAATTGTTTTTGGGCACCTTGCAGTCTTCGTACATGAAGGATAGAATGGCCTCTAGCCCACCCTCGTCGAAACCAATCGGCCGTATGCTAAAGAAGCTGTACCGGCCGCCTGGATGCAACATTTGATATATCAGCGATTTGCCCCTGAAGACATGCCCAAGAAGAGGGTCAAAGAATAGGTGCTGTCGTGGCGTTCCACCGAGCTGTACAAAACTCATGAATTCACTTGCACCATCTGCAAGCTTCTCAAATCTTCGGATGGCAGCGGCGGTGGTGCTGTTCACAGAGCAATGATCATTGTCACGGCCGACCAAAGAGGAGATGAACACCCTGGTCGCATGAGCCATTTGTCTAGGAAATGAGGATTGCCTTACCACCTGCGCCGCCTCCTCTTCTTCCCGAAAGAGTTGCCTGCATCTGCGCGCTACGTCGTCGCAGTCCTGGGCAGCACGCTTCAGCTTCTTCCGCCAATGGAGCAGGGACGTGTTGGTGATTTGCCACTTGTCAGACATATGGAGCACGGCCTCCATTTTGATGTGCGCCATCTCCAGCCTCTCTAGGCCACAACCCTCTGCTGATTCTTCAACTGATCTGTCCAGCCTTTTGCTGGTGGGGGCAATACCAGAAATAATTCGGCTAACTGCTTCACCAACAATGACAGACTTGACAATCTCAGCCATTCTTGTGATTTCGGGTAGGACGCAAATTAGTAAGAGAAGAGTACGTTGTGGTTGTGCTGCTCAAGAAATGGACTAGCCCACTTCCGTTTCTTTTATTGCTCAACTTGCTTTCATAGTCTTTCGTGAATCAAATTGGCGACTGAAACATCTATGCTCGCTGGTGATTTTCTATTGGAAAGGAGAGAGAAGAATTTTGTTTCACTCCGTTGATAAAGACAATTGGCGGAGCAGAATGGGTGCACCAGAATATACTTGGTGACAGCCTCCTCGGACGTGGTGCATACGATTTTGGAGCCATACAAATATAGTGGATTACTATGTGCCAATTGTGTTAGGTCTTCTATAACGCATGGACTCTTATATAGGCGCTTAGAGAAAAAATATATCGCTTTCAGTTTGAAGCATGTGTTAAGAGTCTCTAGTCCAAACGCTGCTACCGCTTACGTACGGGCGCTGATGAAAGAAAAAAAAAGAAAAAAAGGAAAGCTGTACTAGCTATGTCTGATGACTCAATAGGCGGCGAGGCAAGCGGAAATCCCGAGCTCAAAAGGGAATCTGGCAAAATAGGTGAGAATTAGGAGGTTTTATTTAACATGGTCCCACTCGATTAGAAAAAAAATGAAAGACTGTGTTTTATGCCGACATAACTCGCCATGCAAACCACCTCTGTACTGATTATTTGGTGGGCGACGCTAGGCGCCGGCGCACCGGCCCAACAGTTGGGCCGGTCCAGCCCTGGCCGCCCGATGCAGCGATTAGACCGTCAGATCTGTCCCTCGCTTTGTCCTCCTCCTGAGTCAATTTTCCAAAAAAGAATTGCAACTGTCCGAGCGTCGGCGACACCACGCCATATCCTCGCGAGAAAACAGCCGAGCTTGAAGCACCACCTCGGCGTTCCTCGTCTCCGGTGAGCGCTCTCGCCGGCCGTCCGCGCTTGCCCCAGATCCGCGCTCGCCATGGATGCAGCTCCGCCACCCGCGCTCATCAAAGATCCGCGCTCACCATGGATGCAGCTCCGCCGCCCGGAGCTTGCCATGGATGCAGCTTCGCCGCCCACTCTCGCCATGGATGGATCCCGCCCTCGCCGCCTGCGCACGCCATGGATGCAGCTCCGCCTCGGTAGGAACATTTGCATCAATGAACGGATGTAACAAAACCCATTGCCGGACGTAGCAAATACCTACCACGATTGCAACAAAAAAACCCATTGCCGGACGTAGCAAATACCTACGGCGGACGTAGCAAAAAGCTGGATGTAGCAAAACATTATGCCGGTTGTAGCAAAAAGCGATGCTAGTTCTAGCAAAACCACGACGCCGGCTGTGTGTTGTAGCAAAACGTGACCCTAGATGTAGCAAAATGATATGCCGGTTGTAGCAAAATCAATGCCAGTTGAAGCATGTAGCAAAACTGCAGCGTTTTGTCATCTTCTTCCACCTCCAGCCGTCGTTGGTTGAAGCTTTTTCAAACTACAGTTGAAGCTTTCGTATGAACAATTGTAGCTTTTTTCTGTGTGTGGTATCCGGTTGAAGCTTGATATACCGCGGGTTGAAGCTTTTGAATCAAACGGTTGTAGCTTTTTCCGCTGCAGGTTGTAGCACGCGCCAATGGCCATAGTAGCACGGCCAGGGAGTTGGGGACCTAGGAGTGCGCCATGAGGACGAGGGGGTAGCTGGCACATGGCCATGGTGTGGAGGGACGCTGTGAGGAAGAAGAATAGAGGCTGGCCATGGTGAGGAGGATGTGCAGGCGGAGGCATGCGAGCTCGAAGAAAAAAAAATACGATAGAAGGGGATAAGAGCGAGCGCCTGGAAGAGAAAAAGGGATAATGCAGAAGGACTAGTCAACTCGGGTCCACCACGCCATGTGGTTGCTCATGAGTGGGTCGCGCGTGCGCCCGTGAATTGGACCGGCCGAAGCTTCCGCCGGTCCGCCGGTGTGAAACGTTTCCTTTATTTGATTATCTGTACTATAAAAGCAAGTTTCACTATATATATCATTCACCGTAGAATATACCACATGGCAAACGTGGTAAGCACCCAAACTTGATGAAAAAAACATTCACCATACAATATGACTAGGCACGATGACTCCGCACACAGGACCCTCCATGCAACAAAACAATGATATACACGCAAGAGGTTCAACTCAACATACAACCTTGTTTTGTCATGGTGATCATGAATTTGAAGGGAAAAACTTTGGGAAAAACTACCACAGAGTTCACCCAAGAAAAGAACAAAACCAAAGTTTCATGTGAAATTTAGGCCACTGACCATTGGTCCAGTACACTGCTCGCCTCAATACTAATCGATCAATGCTGAAAACAAGCTACCGAGCCTCTCCGTGGAACGCACGACCCATAGTTTGAGGAAATCTCTGACTACCTGCTTCAACAACACTTTCCTTATTCCTTGATCCTGGTTCTGATGAAGCATCTTATGGATAACTCGTTGTGTGGATCTGATGGCAATGCATGTCTCGGTCTTCCTTGTGTTCTCCACATATAGGAGTGCACTGCCATGGTTAGATGTGCAACATATCTGGTAATTCGTGGCTTCTTTGTTATGATAAAGATAATCTATCGCCTTCGGGAGAAGCATCTCGTCGAGTTGGTCTGAGTGAACATTTAAAGCGGTGAGGTGTTGCTTCTCTCCATCGATTTGCCTCTATCGCAGAGCCCTCGATTGAGGACTCAGGATCCTCCAATGAGTTATGAGGCATGAATAGAATCCCCAGCTTCAAAGGTGGGAAGTTCTCCAGACAAGTAGATGTGTCCGCATTGCCAGTTGCTGCGGTTGATCTCATCATAAGATTATTGTACTCAGATACTGAGATTTGACGCTGCAAATACACTTGACAGACTGGCTCTGGAAACATGGCCGAAAGTCTCAATTTGTTTCGGCTACCGCCGCCACCAGAAAAAGGCACATTGTGATGCAACTTGTATCCTTCACAGCATAATGGATCTGGGCGGAACCATCTAGCCAAAGTTGTGTGGATGTGGTTCCAGTGTTCTAGGTGTGAATTCGCAACCTCTTGTGGCACACAGAAGAAATGTTGTGAGGGGAGCTGCGTGATCTTGTTGATAACAATTTCGGCAGTGAACTTGAAGTGAGGCGTCACCTGTCGCAAGAACTGTAATATAGTTCCGACGATGTTTATACTCTCCGAAACACGCAGCATGAACCCGAGGCGGAAATTGTTCTTGGGCGCCTTGCAATCTAGATATATGAAGGTTACCATGGCCTCTAGCCCTCTTTCCTCGAAGCCCATTGAGCATACACTATAGGAAAAGGGCTATAGATAGGATTGATTCTAATGGCGCACCGTGGAAGCAGTGCGCCACTACTATATACTAATGGCGCACCTGTTCGTGATACGCCATTAGTGTGGAAGACACTAATGGCGCACCGTAAACAGGGTGCGCCACTAGTATGAATTATTATTTTTTTCCATTTTCCCATACATACTAATGGCGCATCGGGTCCATAATGCGCCATTACTATCTATAACTACTAATGGCGCACCAAGCAGGCAGTGCGCCATTACTGTAAATTTTGTTTTATTCTTTTTTTTTGGAAAACTACTAATGGCGCATCGTGGCACAGTGCGCCATTACTAGTTTAAACTAGTAATGGCGCACTCAGAGGAGATGCGCCATTAGTATATATACTTATTATTTTTACTTTTTTGCAAAACTACTAATGGTGCACCGTAGGCTGATGCACCATTAGTAACCAGGGTTACTAATGGCGCATTTTCCTACGGTGCGCCATTAGTAACCTGGGACCAACAAGATATTTTGGACAGCCCACACCTACCCACTCACTTTCCCCACTTCATTCCATCCACCTCCTTCTCCAAGCTTTCGGCCATCTCCTCCTCCTCACCTCATTTCCACCATAGATTCAACAAAATTAAGTGGTGAAATTATCTTTTTTTGATAGGTAAGTAAGGGAAAGCTATCTTCATGATATAGATCTACTTTTTTTTCTCCCTAGCTCGCTCCAACAACGTGCACATGCACTTTTTGTGGCCTAGCTAGATCTATGTATGTTTGTGGTGTTGCATGTGTTTGTGGTGTTGCATATATGTTTGTGTTTGAAGGTACCGGTATTTGAAATATGCGATAGTTGCCAATATTTTGCCGGAATGTTTTGATTCATTTCCGTTTCGGCGAGAATTTTGGCACTATGCATTCTTTTTGGTCCTATTTTTAGGGAAGGTCATGCCAAATTTTTTCTTGGTTCTAACATATCGTTTTGCTCTACCCCGCAGGCGACCATGGTCCGCACGATGACTGAAGGCATCGTGAATAGGTTTTTGAGCTCCGCGAAGGCCGAGATGCTTCAAAAAAACGAGACGGAGATAAGATGTCCATGTCGAAGATGCAAGCTGAAGAGCCTTATTGCGGACCCGGATTCCGGGCAGGTGCGGGACCACCTGCTCTTGCGTGGTTTCATGGATGGCTATCGGTGGCAAGGTGATGAAGATGACTATCAAGTCGTCCATGGCCGGGGCCGGGCAAGAAATGAGGAAGGGCAACAAGACAAGTACCACCGCGGCGAGGGCGGGCGAGAAGACGAAGAATCTCCAGGACATGATCACGACGGTGATGCTGTACACAGTCATCATGTAGAAGATGTCGTACATGATGATGAGGAAGATCAAGACGAAGGGAATGATCATGAAGATGAAGATGCCGGAGCAGACGACGATGGAGGCTGGGTGCAGGACCCTCATATTCAAGAGCTGCTTCTCAAGCGGACGGATAACGCAAGAGCTGCCGCCCGAGAGAAAGCCAAGCTGGATCAACTGGAGATAGACGCGGTTACTCCATTGTATGAAGGATGCAGGCCCGAGGATACCCGCCTGAAAGTAACGCTCATGGCTCTGGAGATGAAGGTAAAACACAAAATGACCGACGCATGCTTCGACGAGAACATGTCATTCTGGCACGAACGTCTTCCCAAGGGGAACAAGTGCCCGACCAGTTTCGAGGAGGCGAAGAAAATCGTGTGTCCTCTGGATTTACTGCACGTGAAATACCATGTGTGCATGAACAATTGCATCATTTATTGGGACGAGCACGCGGAGTCTACCATATGTCCGGTGTGCGGCGTCACTCGATACAAGAAGAGGAAGAAAGCTCCTCGAAAATCGGTGTGGTACTTTCCGATCACTCCTCGTCTGCAGCGGTATTTCGCGGACCCTAAGGTAGCAAAGCTCCTGCGTTGGCACGCGGATAGGGAGGATAAGAAGCGAGAAGATGATGCAAATGATCCGGAGATAGATAAAAAGACAAGATGCTGAGTCACCCTAAGGATGCGAGCCAGTGGCAAGCGTTGAACTTCGAATACCCAGAATTTGGGAACGATCCAAGGAACATCGTGCTGGGCGCGAGCACCGATGGAGTCAATCCGTTTGGCAGCCAGAGAAGCACACATAGCACCTGGCATGTGTTTGTGTGGATGTACAACCTTCCCCCCTGGTTGTGCATGAAGAGGAAGTACATTCACATGAGTATGCTAATTGAAGGGCCGAAACAACCAGGGAACGACATCAATCTGTATCTGGGGCTGCTGAAAGAGGAGCTTGACACGCTGTGGAAAACGCCAGCCAATACGTGGGACGCCGCAGAGAAAGAATATTTCCCTATGAGAGCCGCACTGCTCACGACGGTGCACGACTATCTCGGTTACGGATATCTCGCGGGGCAGGTAGCCACGGATTTTCTGGATGCGTAAGGTGCACGGATGACACAATGTATCGCCAGCTAGATAGAGATCCTGGGTCTTCGAAAACCGTGTTCATGGGACATCGAAGGTGGCTTCGCGACGATGACCCGTGGAGGAAACGCAAGGATCTGTTCGATGGTGAAACTGAACCCCGAAAACGCCCGTGTACGAGGAGCGGCGAGGAAATAGACAAGCTGTTGAAAAATTGGAAAGACTGCCCACTACCGGGAAAGAAGCGAAAGGCGCCAGAGCCACTGCTGAAGGTATGGAAAACGAGGTCTGTTTTCTGGGACTTGCCGTACTGGAAGATCCACCGTGTGCCTCACAGCCTTGATGTCATGCATATCACGAAGAACGTGTGCGAGAGTCTGCTTGGTACCCTGCTCAACATGCCAGAGAGGACCAAAGATGGGCCGAAAGCAAGGGCAGACTTGAAATCAATGGGCATCAGGCAGGAGCTTCACGCTAATGATGATGATGATGATGATGATGAGGCGAAGCAGGACACGGAAAGTCGTCGCAAAGGCAAAAAGGCCAAGAAGACCGGAAATGACTACCCTCCCGCGTGCTTCACTCTAAGTCAGGAGGAGATCGAGCAGTTTTTCACCTGCCTCCTAGGAGTAAAACTTCCTTACGGTTACGCGGGGAAGATAATCAGATACCTAGACCCAGCGAAGCAGAAGTTCAGCGGGATGAAGTCTCACGACTGTCACGTGCTGATGACGCAGATACTTCCAGTTGCAATCCGTGGGATCATGGACGCGCACGTCCGTGAAACGCTATTTGGCCTATGCAACTTTTTCGACGTCATCTCTCGGAAGTCGATTGGCGTGAGGCAACTCAGAAGGCTACAGGAAGAGATCGTGGTGATACTATGCGAGCTTGAGATGTACTTCCCGCCCGCATTCTTCGACGTTATGGTGCATCTGTTGGTCCATATAGTGGAGGATATCATCCAACTCGGGCCGACGTTCCTGCATAGCATGATGCCGTTCGAAAGGATGAATGGTGTCATCAAAGGATACGTTCGCAACATGTCACGTCCAGAGGGAAGCATAGCCAGGGGCTTTCTGACCGAAGAGTGCATCTCCTACTGCACGAATTATCTAGGCATCGAGAACCCCATTGGTCTGCCCGTCAACAGGCACCTCGGCAGGCTCGCTGGATGGGGTCACCATGAGGGTCGCCGCGAAATACATATCGACTTCGAGGGTCGACTCGCCGACTTTGAAAGAGCAAACCTAGTCGCGCTACAACACATAGACGTGGTCGATCCTTGGGTGGTAGAGCACAAAACCTTTATTAAGAAGACGTACAATGACCGAGGCCAACAGAGGACGGACGGAGATATACTCAAAGAGCACAACTCATGTTTCACGCGTTGGTTCAAGCAGAAGCTTCTGTCGTACCCTTTACATGAGGATTCTTCCGCGGAAGAACAACTCATATTTGCCTTGTCACAGGGCGCCGAGCACAACCTGATGACCTATGAGGCGTACGATATCAACGGCTACACATTCTACACCGAGGACAAGGACATGAAGAGCGATGGTTATCAGAACTCCGGGGTAACGATGGAATCCTACACCGGTAACGACAAGGACAGATACTACGGAAGGATCGAGGAGATCTGGGAGCTGAGCTACGCTGGAGAGAAGGTCCCGATGTTCCGTGTCAGATGGGCCAAAAACGTCATAAAAGAAGACCGGTATTTCACCACCATGGTTATACCCGAAGCCAAATCCAAGACCGCGGGCACAAACGTCACCGCGAAAAATGAGCCATGGGTACTGGCTTCCCAAGTGGACCAATGCTTCTTCATTACCGACCCGCCAAAGCCCAGTCGTGTTGTCGTGAGGAGAGGCAAAAGGAAGATCATCGGAATGGATGGAGTAGCCAATGAGCAAGACTTCGACAAGTACGGCGACCCGAAGATCGAACATGACGACGACGATGAAGTAGCAGCACACACCACAAGAAGAAGCAGGACCACCCTACCTAAAGGACGTCCGTTCCACAGAAGAACTCCGTTTGCGAAAAAGAAGGGCAAGAAGATTGTGAACAGATAGCTAGCTAAGACCGATTGTATTTAAATCGTAGTCTTCATTTCTCGATTGTATTTCATGGGCACTTTTTGATATCATGAATATTTTTAAATTTCATGGGCACTTTTTGAATTCATGAGGACACTTGATCTCGATTCCCCCTCCATCTCGATCTCGATCCCCCTCCATCTCGATCGCACCCGCACCCTCCCCCGCTAGCTCCACCCATCGCAACCCTCCCCCGCTCCACCGCCGGAGCACCCGGCCCCCCGCACCCGCACTTTTTGAACATATTTTTTAATTTTTTTTACTATTTTTATAAAAAATATTACTGTTATAATTTAAACAAGTTTGAACATATTTAAACACAAATAAATATAAAAAACAGCATTTAAAATGCATAAAAAATATTACTGTTATGATTTAAACAAGTTTGAACATATTTAAACACAAATAAATATAAAAAACACCATTTAAAATGCATAAAAAAATATTGGGGATCTTGGGAATCGAACCCAGGACCTCCTGGTGTGTGCTGCGTGCTGACCAGTCGGGCTAGTGCGTGGGTTCTGTTGTAGATAGGGTTGGGCTGTAGATATGGCTACTAGGCTAGGTTAAAACAAAATTCTAATGGCGCACCGAGGGGTGGTGCGCCATTAGAACAGTCGTACTTATGGCGCACCTGCGTGCGGTGCGCCATTAGAAAGCTTCCCTCCACCTATTCCCCTCTGGCCTCTCTCCCTCCCTCGCCAGATCCCCCCCCCCCACTCGACCTAACTTTGCCCCCGCGCCGTCGCCCCCGCGCCGTCGTCCCCCGACGCCCAGCCGCTGCCAGAGCTTCAACGCCGGCGTCTTCCTCAGTCCGGGCACGGGGTGCAGGACGACGACCGCTGTCGCCGGCCTTCCCACGGCCAACTGAGGCATCCCTTCGACGATGCTGCCGCCGCCGACCCCGACCCCAACCCCGACCCTGACCCCTCCGGCGACCGGCCGCGCTTGCCCAGGTACCTCTCCTCCTTCCTCCTTCCTCCCTCTCCATCCTTCCTCCCTCCCCAACCTATGCATGGTGATTCCTCCCTTCTCCTCCACCCCCTCACCTGCAAACCCTAGGGCCATGGCAGCAGGCTTCTTGCTCCCTTGTAAGAACATCCTCTCTGTTGGCCTACATGTATTTCAGAGAACAAATTCGTAGTTCATTTCATTCTGTTGGCCTGCATTAGGTAAGCATCAAGTGGATTTAACTATTTTAGATAGTTTCAGTTAACTGTTTTGCGTTTCCTGAAGAGGTTCACCTATAGTTTCAAAAATTCAGTCACTGGATATATGCAATAATTTACAAAGAGCAAGTGATGTAGAGCAAAAATTCAGCAAATGATGTATAGTTTCAAAAATTCAGTGAAACTGAACCTACCCTATTGCTTCATGTAGCAAAGGCGGCAATGCAAGCAAGATCATGCTTGGCTTAGCCAAATTCATGTTACTGAATTTTTTTCAACATGATAAAATTGTCATGCTACTAAATGTTATAGAAATGCAAGGGAACACAGAAATACTAGGGCACACAACATTTAGAGTACTCTGAAATTCAGTTCTGAAATTTTTTGTTAGATAGTGGCTACACTAATCTAGAGTAGTATCCCAATCTGATGGAGTACTTGATTTGGGGGACTGAACTTATGCTTATGTATGCCATCAGAAGCAGTTCGAAATCATTATTCTCTCTTTTCCTTGCAGGTTTGGGCAACTTCAGTCGGTTGATCTTGAATCCATTGAGCCTTCACTTAGAGCTGGTGCTCATCCATGTAACTCTTCACATTTCCATGTAGGATGGTTGCCTATCACTTACTAGTGTGCTAGTGCCCCTTAGTCCAAAGACTAATAGCTATGAAAAAGTATAATTCCTTGTAGTGTTTAAGTATAACAAAATTCAGAGAAATGCATGCAGAAGCTAGATCAGTACCAGCTAGCTAGCTAGCTAGTAGTAGTACTACTGCTGCTGTTCTTTCCTTTCTTTTGGTAGTACTACTGCTAGTAGTAGTACTACTGCTACTGTTCTTATGTGTGCTGTCCACAGATTGGTGTACAGTCCTCCTTCAAACCCAACTTTTTCACCAGGTGGAACCAATGTGATTAACTTTAGGATCATTCTGTATGCATTTTCGTTGTTAAGAAGGCGCGCCCACAAAGCCATCTTCCACGTGCTTGACCATCCAGGTCCATCTTCCCCTAGTAAGAAACAACGATGTATTAACTTTCGATTTGAGGAGAAATGTCCCTTTACTAGTAGGTGAGATAAACCAGTACTAGGAAAATATTTCTTGTTGCACCCTTTCTTGGCAAAACACATACAGCTACAAGTTTGTGTCTTATGTTTTCACTTGATAAGCGATGCTCCTAAGGCACATCCCCATAGTAAACCATTAATTCCAGCAATGAAGTTCAACAATGTGTATTCTTATTAGACTAGCACAATGCCCGTTTGCTGCCACGGATTAAAAATTACACTGCAAGATTAAGATGATTATACTGCTATCTGTGCCAGACCACACCATCCATATCTGCTCTTATACACCCCCTTTGTGCTAGATCGAAGTCCAACAGTGGATGTGGCGACTGTCAACAATCATGATGATGGACAGATTGCCACAACCATTTGATTTTCTTTTGCATTCATCCTATTGTCAAAACATGCACAATTATTTGACTAATTCCATAGTATTGCTCGATACGGTTGATTCAAAAAGCAGGACGGACAAAAAGGACATATCAAATGTGGACATGTACTGTAAGGAAAGCATAAGCTATTTTATACCGAACAAGTAAAATCATAAGACTAATCTGCTGTATCCATTACTATATTTGGTCCATAGATGTTTATGACTCTGAGCCATGATCTGTAAAAATACATTTGTCATTCTTTCTGTGTTTGTACAGACTTTCTAAACTATTGATGATTTTTTGTTGGGAGACATATTATATCTGGAATGGAAGCTCACATAAGTTGAGCTGATTTTTGTCCATATGAAAGCAGAGGACCATATGGTCTGTGGCTGGGTTTTGTCTCCGACCATCGTGTCGTGATGAATTTGCAGGTACCCCGAGAGGCCCTTGAGTTTGCCGGAATGTCGATTAACTTCCGTTCCGGCAAATTCGGGTACTCCATATGTCCTATTTTCAGCAAAGGTCATGCTGAAATTTTCCGTGAATTTTAGCATGACTTTGCTAAAAATAGGACATATGGGGTACTTGCGACTAATGCATGGGCCGGGCTATCTTAGTACTTAGTTAAGTAGGATCAACTACCCTGCCATTCTTGCTGCATTAAATCATAGGTGGCAATAGAGCCAAGTGATTAGGCCCAACTTAGAATTATCCTTAGCATCGATAAACCCTAGATGATAAACCCAACATAGGTGGCAATAGAGCCAAGATTAGGCCCAACCTAGGGTGCCTCGGCATCGATAAACCCTAAATGATGAAAACTTAACTTGGTTGCCCCGGATGCCTCGGTGTCGATGAGAACCTAAATGATGAAAGCTTAGGCTTTTAGGGTGCCTCGGTGTCGACAAACCCTAAATCATGAGACCATGATCTTGTTCCTTGACAATAACCATCTTTTTGACCAAACTTTTTTCCTATTTAGAGAGAAACATGGCCCACAACGATGAGGCTGGTGGTTCGGGCGGCAAGCAATTCTGGGAGCTGTCCCAAGAGATGGAGGAACAACCTCACCGCTATGATGACGCCGCGGAAGACACCGATCCTGATTACACAACCCCTAGTGGCGTCGAGGATGACACCACTGATGGTGCCGCCGAGGATGCCACCACTGATGATGGCGGCGCACACACAGATGGTGGCGGCGCACACACAGATGGCAGCCAACCGAAGAAGCAAAGGAAGGACCGGCGCCCGAATGCGCTCCGCACCGTCAAGGAGGAATTCACTCAAGTGGACTCCGACGGGAATCCAACGGAGCCCAAACATATAGTCAAGGGGTACTCGGTTCAGCTCGGGTGCATTCTCCGGAGCACCGTCTCGATCAACACCGAGAACCTTAGGCATAAGGACCGAGGGAATTTGTGCAACCTCCTCTTCACGAAGCTGCACGAACGATACAAGTTCCCCGCCGAATTTGAAAACACACGCCTCTCAGGGAATAAAGTGAACAATGCCGCCCTCACGAAGATGAGCATGGCCCTGTCTACTTGGAGAAGCGCGGTGAAGAGAATGATTGATAAAGGTGATAGTTATGACAAGATCAAGGCGAAATATCCTTTGATGAGCGAAGATGAGTACAAGGAGTTCAAGATCAAGTGCCAGAGCCCCGCAACCTCCGAATCAAGTCAGTGGGGGAAAGAAATGCGGGAGTTGAACTTAGGGGAACACAAACTCGGTCCCGGCGGTTATAGAGTGGCGGAGCCTATATGGGACAAGGAGGACGCGGAGCGTGCCGAGCAAGGCCTACCGCCCCGCTTCGAGAAATACAGCGGTGACAAGCAGACCAGGAACTATGTCAGGGCAGGGTACAAGGAGGACCCGATAACAAAGGAGCTTACCACGGATCCGAAGACCAGGGCGCTTGAGCTTGTTCTGGTAAGGAATACACCCCCGCGTAATTAGCTCCATATGGTTGCACTCTAATTAATCCCCAATATTTCTAAATGGTTCATGTTCCTTTCGCAGGACAATGAAAGCAGTAGCGCGGGGTCGTCTAAGAGCTCCCCTTTCGACACCCCTTTAAATAGGGCGTTGAACGTAATGAAAAAGAAGGATAAGCTCGATAAGCCGACGTTAGCTGGTCGTGTGGCCGGCAAAGGCTTGTCCACAAAATGGGGGTCATACTATACCGCTGGTGTGCGGAAGGAGAAAAAGACCAGCTCGGAAAGCCAGATGCGCGAGGTTGAAGAACTCAAGGCACAAGTGGCGCGGATTCCGGAGCTTGTCCATGAGCAAGTGCAACAACAACTTGGAACGACGCTCAATGCCAAGGTGCCTACGTTGATTCATGGGCTGACGACGTGGATTGCGGGCGGCCAAAAGGGGCCTCCCCCGGTTCCCAGCTTCACGGCCAGCAACTCGCACATCGCGGCGGCGGCACCATTGGTGTCTCCGGCGGCGGCGCCATTGGTGTCTCCGGCGGCGGCGCCATTGGTGTCTCCGGCGGAGGCGGTATTCGTGTCTCCGACAACGGCACGGGCATTGGAGCTTAATGCACCCGGGTGTATGCCGACCGGCACCTCGCCAGCAAGCGCCCCCTCCGTCAGTTGCACGCCCGCCGTTGGCGGTGCCTCGACATTAGCCGAGCTCGACGGCATCACGGTAACTAAGCCTCTCGGCCGATGACTTCATCTCCTTGCCTTTGACTGGGCATCCCTGACGCCCTATACATGTTTTTCCAGGGCACCGTCGACGTTCCTTGCACTCTTCTGCACTTTGTGGGCGTCGAGTTGGTCGATGTCGCCAAGGGCAGAATCGTTCAACCGGGCAACCCCATGTTCCACGGTAATCGGATGCCAACCACAATGTATAGGGTTGAAGTGGTCCGGGTGCTGCCAGGCTGCGACGAGCTATTACCTCCGATTCGACCCGCTGGGGCCGACGAAGAAGATGAGATGACCCTCGGCACCTGCGTAAACTGGCCCCTGCTATGGCCGAAGAGCCAGATTCGTTTGGGGGCGGGGGACACCACCCGACAGACAAGACCGCCAGTCGTGCCGGCGCCAAGCCATGGCAAGAACGCCGCAACGCTACCGGACCTGCCGGACATCCCTATGGCACAGGATCCGGACAGCCCTATGGCACAAGATCCGGACGGCGACGACAACGACGACGGTACATTTACTAAAGTTGATAAGTACTTTGCCGAACATGGGTATGCTGACGAGTTCTGCGGGCCTCTTTCTCAAGAACCCAACCAAGACCACCGCGATCTAGCTGGTACGGCGGAGAAATCCAATTGCAACAAGCATCGTCTGGCGTTCAGTTCTCAGGACACGCCTCCAGCTCCCGCCTTCACCGAGCCTCAGATAGCTGAGGCGCGAAATATTATCAGCCCCAACACGCTGAAGAAGGCGGTCTGTGAGCAGAACTCGGTCCCATTACAGGAGATCAAGAAGAAGGGCCGGAAACGAAAGACTAACAAGGGCGCCGGTGCGAGCCAGCCGGCACCGAGTTCGATCCGTGCTCAGGACGGGCCACCTTCACCTAAGGATATCTCGAGGAGGGTGCATGTGGCAGGTAGGGCGATGCTACCGCCAAATATGCTGAATGCTGCAACCGGTGCTATGCGGAGTCTGCACGACAGTGTTCTGAATTTGGAGAAGCGGCGTCTCAGAGAGAAGGATGTGGCATACCCGGTTTTCGTGGCCAAGGTGCCAGAGAGCAAGGGCTTTGTGGATGGCGACATCGGGGGTATGATCGTCCTGCGGTTTGATGACATCTTTGCTATGTTTAACCTTCATCCGTTGCACTACACCTTCGTTCGGCTGTTTTTGCTGAGCATGCAGATGCGGATCATTAGAGACAATACCCCGGACATCGTGATAGTCGACCCCTTCTACATGCGTGCCAAGCACTTGAGCAGCGCTGGGGACCGCCAAATTGCGAGTTCACACCTCGAAGGCGTCATTCTGGCAAACGCAGATAAGGATAACTTCCTTGTGCCTTACTTTCCCGAGTAAGTCATCCCTTAACCGCCCCGTAACATATGATTTCTTAGATTTTGATCGTTCTTTTTTTTCTAACATTCCGTGTTCTGTGCAGTGACACACATTGCACACTCATCCTCTTAAGCCCGAAATATTCCATGGCCACGTATTTCGACCCGAACCGTAACTCCATGATAGACTACACAAATGTGAAGAAAGTTCTTGATGATGTTCTCCCCGGCTACGCCCAATCTGGAGGCACCTTCACCAGGCCAGTTCGTAAGTACGGCAAGCACATCTTCTCACACAATACGAAGTTCTGCTGCGTCAAGTAGCCGCCTGGCGGTCAGAAGGATGCCTACTACGCCCTCCATCACATGCGGGCGATCGTAAGGGACCATCATCACCTTCTGCTACCAGATAATCTCAAAGATTGGGCCGCGAGCTTGTCGGCAGTCCAGGACGCGGACCTCAGACAAGAATTCTTTCGCATCCAGTCGGAGTTTGCGGACATCATCCATCAAGATGTCCTTCATACCGCGGGGCAGTTCTTCCTCAGATATCAACCGTCCAACAGTGAGATAGATGAAACGCTACAAATGCAGGGTGACAACGACCGTGATTTCATGACCATCACGACAGACGGCGGCTTCACCCACGCTCCTGTCCGATGAGTTGAGTCGAAAGTAGTGATGTGTAGTTCTGAAACATTGATTGGCTCATGTTGTAATTAAACTTTAATGAATTCGGATGTCTCTTTGGTTTGGACGGTTGTTCAACTTAGATGTAATCGATGCTATTTATTAGTAGGACCATGAATCGTGCTATTAATGTCTTGCTTTTCTCTTCCGATCCTTTTGTTGCATACTTACACATTGCTTATGTATTGTCTATTGTTTGGCTTGTGCATAGAGATGCCGTCGTATGTCGTGTACAAGGGTAAGGTTCCCGGAGTCTACGATGACTGGGAGGAGTGTCGGAGACAGGTTCACCGTTTCAGCGGTAACAGTTACAAAGGGTACACCACTAGGGCGGAGGCCGAATCTAGATACGCCCGCTATCTAGCGGGAGAGAGGAGGGAGCGTTGGAGGAACCGGATGAAGACCAGTTTGATCGCGATGATGCTCATCGTGATGACCACAGCTCTCTTCTATGTGATGGTAGTTTAGATGATCGATATGGACTTGTAATGTGAAGGCAACCTCGATACTCGCGGTCTTGAGACTTGTAATGTTTTATCTTTGTCCGGTCTTTTGAATCCGGAGACTAATATGATGAATTGTATTCGGAGACTAATCTTCTATTGTATTTGATGAATCTGATGTTGCTGTGTGCTGCTGTCTATATTCTATGCAATAATATATTTTGTAACCTGTGCAAAAATCAGAAAAGCAAAAAAAAATAAAACCTAATATTCATACTAATGGCGCACCACACAAGACACTAATGGCGCACTGTGATCATCACACTAATGGCGCATTAGCTGCTGGTGCGCCATTAGAATGCCAAAGCACATTTGTACATATGGCCCCTGGGAGGCATTCTAATGGCGCACTGCAGGCTATACTAATGGCGCACTACGCGGTGCGCCATTAGAACACCAGATACTAATGGCGCACCAGTAGTGCGCCATTAGAATTTAATTCTAATGGCGTGATGCCAGTGGCGCACCAGTAGTGCGTCATTAGAAGGCAAATTCGGTGCGCCACTAGCATGCCTTTTCCTAGTAGTGATATACCGAATAAATGGAATTGGCCTCCTCGGTGCAACACATGGTACACCAGTGATTTCCCTGCAAAGATATGCCCAATGAGAGGGTTAAAGAATAGGTGTTGTCGTGGTTTCCCGCCGAGCTGCACATATCTCATAAATTCACCAGCACCATCCGCGAGCCTCTCGAATCTTTGAACGGTAGTGCTGCCCAGAGCAATGATCATTGTTGCGGCCAAGACAAGAGGAAATGTGTGCCTTGGTCGCATGAGCGAACCATCTAGGGAATGAGGATTTCCTTATCACCTACTCCGCCTCGTCTTCTTCAAGAGAAAGTTTCCTGCATCTGCGTGATGAGCACTGTTTTAAATAGCCCGCTATAGCTCCGCTATAGCACGCTATAGCGTTTAAAAAAGGTCTTGCGCTAAGAGACTTTGATCCAAACAAATGAATAAACATTTTAAATAGCGCGCTATAGCTCCGCTATAGCACGCTATAGCATTTGGAAGAGGTGCGCCGCTAAGATGCTTAGCGCGCTATTTAAAACTTTGGTGATGAGTCGTTGTAGTCCTGGGCAGCACTTCAGCTTCTTTCACCAATCGAGCAGTGGCGTGTCAGTGATCTGCCACCTGTTGGACGTGTGGAGCGCGGCCTCCATTTTGATGCGTGCCATCTCCAGCCTCTCTAGGCCACACCACCTCTTATTGCTTCTAAATCTGGTTTGTGCACGGTTTTGCTGGCCGCGGCAATACTAGAAAAGATCCAGCTTACTCTTTCCCCAACAATGGCAGACTAGACCATCTCAGCCATGGATTGTGATGTGTGAGTAGCGATGAATTAGTAAGAGAGACCACGCTCTACTCAAGAAATGGACTAGCCTTGCTGCTCACCGCTCACATTTTTGTTGCTTTTATCACTACAAGTTGCGTGGTTGGTTGTGGGGAATCAAGTGAGCGACTGAGATATCTAAGCTTGCATGTGCTTTTCTCTTGAAACAGAGACAGAAGTTTGTCACATTCCTTCCATTAACAAAGGGAGAGTTGGTTTGGCCAGTGTCAAAGCAGAACGGAAATTTGCTGAAGGAAACAACGATAAACTTGGCCAGCCACCTGTTGAAGATAATTTGCTGTCTACGGCCTAGAGAAACAAAAACAACCAGCCAACCACAGGATTTAAATATTGACAGAGTCCACAGTTCAAATCCTACAGAACAAGGGGGCAGGGAACATAGGGCCGGCCGGTGCTTGACTTGCTATGTGGCACACCTCATGTATGACAGACATGAGAGTAGATAGAACCTTAGATCGGAGTGGGCTAGGAGATCCGGTCAACCTACCTTCTCCTGGTGTGGATGAACTCGATCCAGCGCCGGCCATGGTGGTGTGGAGACGGCGGCGATGTGGGCTGAGATGGTGGCGGTGGAGCTTCCCGTCACTGTCAGCGCTAGACCTAGATTCACTGTCAGCGCTAGACCTAGATCGGGTCGGGGTTTTCGGTGGGGAGCCTGGCAACGCGGTTAACCTCGTACTGCTTGCCGCCGGCCCCCACCTCTTTATGTAGCGCTGCGTGACAAGGGCCCGTCAACCATATTGTGGTTGGGCGCCCCCGATCAGGGCGCGGATCAGGGGTTCGTTGGGCCGTTGGGCCCACACGGGAGAGATCAACCTAACATTCTCCCCCTTGATCTCAACTTTACTTTTAACCTTATACTTTCTAGTTTATTTGTTTCATCACATATTGGTACATAGAGCATGTTTCATCATCACAGCTCAATTGCCGATAGAATCATACAGCTACAACATACGTTATGTTCAGAAACAAATTCTGTTCCTTTTGGGCCTATCCAGGAATCATAAGGCTTTCCCTTAAACCCATGCCGGCTAAGTGTTCCTTGAACACATTGGGTGGTAAGCCTTTCGTTAGCGGATCCGCAAGCATATCTTTTGTCTTTATATGCTCGAGACTTATAGTTTGATCCTGGATTTTATCTTTCACAACATAGTACTTTATCTCTATTGTTTTTGCAGCATTACTCGACTTGTTGTTGTGAGCGTAAAATACCGCGGGCTGATTGTCGCAGTACATCTTTAGTGGTTTGTGAATACAATCTACCACTTTCAAGTCGGGTACGAATTTCTTTAGCCATATCGCCTGCCCCGTGGCTTCGAAGCATGCTATGAATTCTGCATACATCATGGATGATGCAACTGTCGACTGTTTGGAGCTTTTCCACGAAATAGCTCCCCCAGCGAGGGTGAATACGTATCCTGACGTGGATTTTCTATCATCTTTGTCCCCCGCAAAATCTGCATCTGAATACCCTTTTATCTGTAGGGAATCAGATCTCCTGTATGTTAGCATGTAGTCCTTCGTGACTTGCGCATAATGCAATGCTTTCTTTACCATCTTCCGGTGCTCTATGCCTGGATTCTCTTGATATCTACCGAGTACCCCGGTGATAAAGGCTAAGTCAGGGCGAGTGCACACTTGTGCATACTGTAAGCTGCCAACTGCCGAAGCATATGGTACTCCATTCATTTGATCGATCTCATACTGATTCTTGGGACATTGAAATTTCCCAAAATTATCGCCCTTAACTATAGGAGCAGGTGTGGCTTTACTCGCATACATATTATACTTTTTAAGAACCTTCTCCAAATATGCTTTCTGCGATAGTCCTAAGACTCCATTGTTTCTATCTCAGTGAATTTCTATGCCCAAAACATATGATGCTTCATAAAGATCTGTTATGTCAAAATTCGAGGATAAGAACTTCTTTGTTTCTTGTAGTAGACTAACATCACTGCTAGCAAGCAGAATGTCATCCACATACAAGATTAGGAAAATATATTTCCCATTTTTAAACTTTGCATAAATGCAGTTATCCTCAATATTTTCTTTAAATCCAAAACTTTTAATCGTTTGATTAAACTTTAAATACCACTGCCTAGAGGCTTGCTTTAATCCATAAATGGATTTCTTTAGGCGGCATTCCATATTTTCCTTGCCTTCCATGATAAAACCCTTGGGCTGTTTCATGTAGACATTTTCTTTTAAATCTCCGTTGAGAAATGCCGTCTTTACATCCATTTGATGTAACTCTAAATCAAAATGAGCAACTAATGCCATTATGATTCTGAAGGAATCCTTACATGAGACCGGAGAAAATGTCTCTTTGTAATCTATACCTTCTCTTCGTGTAAATCCTTTTGCCACGAGTCGTGCTTTATATTTTTCTATATTCCCTTTAGAGTCATACTTAATTTTGTAGACCCATTTGCAGCCTACTGATTTGGCTCCTTTAGGAATTTCCTCTAAGTCCCAAACATCTTTGGAACTCATTGATTTCATCTCGTCTTCCATTGCCTTCATCCACATCGATGAGTGAGGGCTTCTCATGGCTTCTTCATATGAGGTGGGATCTTTTTCCATATGAACCATTTCTGTGTTATAAACTTTAAAGTCAGTAGAAATAGCTGACTTTCTTGGTCTTGTAGACCTTCTAAGGGCCTCAGTTTCTGGCACATTCTGTGCCTCAACTTCTGGCACTTCTTCTAAAATTTGCTGCTTCACCTCCCTTTCATGCTCAACAACGGGTTCAGTCGGCTCCTGACGGACAGGTTCCGGGTCTGCCCCCATAGTTGTCATGGGTGGAGTTGCAACTGGTAGTGAGAAAAATGGCTCCTGAATCATCGGATTAGGTGCATGCACCCTCTTCTCCTCAAGATCAATTTTCTGAGCTACCAAGCTTCCCCTCATCATTTCGTCCTCTAAGAAGACTGCATGTCTCGTTTCTACAAACTTTGTATATTTGTCTGGGCAGTAGAAACGAAAACCCTTTCATCTGTCTGGATAGCCAATGAAGTGGCAACTCACTGTTTTGGGATCTAACTTTCCAATGTTTGGATTAAACATTTTGGCCTCAGCAGGGCACCCCCACACCCTGAAGTGTTGTAGGGATGGCACCCTTCCTGTCCATAGCTCATACGGTGTTTTGGGCACCGACTTGCTTGGTACTCTATTGAGAATGTGAATTGCGGTTTTAAGCGCCTCCATCCATAATCCCAATGGCAAGTTGGAATAACTCATCATGCTGCGCACCATATCCATAAGTGTACGGTTGCGCCTTTCAGCTACTCCATTTTGCTGAGGTTCGCCCGGCATTGAATACTGGGCAACTATGCCAGTCTCCTGCAAGAACTTTGCAAAAGGTCCAGGGACTTGGCCATATGGAGTGTGCCGACCGTAGTACTCTCCCCCACAGTCGGACATAAATATCTTTATTCTTTTATCATGCTGATTTTCAACTTCAGCTTTGAATATTTTAAATTTATCCAACGCTTCAGATCTTTCTTTGATTGGATAAATATATCCATAGCGAGAGTAATCATCTTTGAATGTTATGAACGAGTCATATCCATCCACACTTTTCACCGGAAATGGTCCACAAATATCAGTGTGGATGATTTCTAGTGTGCCTGTGCTATGGATTGCACATTTTTTGATTTGTTTTACGTACTTTCCTTTAACGCAATCTATGCATTGTTCTAAGTCTGAAAATTCTAACGGACGAAGAATTTCACTTTTGACTAATCTTTCTATTCTCCCCTTCGAAATATGGCCCAAGCGATAGTGCCATAGTTTCGATGAGTCGAATGTTCTTTTTCTTTTCTTTTGCTCTTTATTCGACGCGAAAAAAATTTCTTTCACATTGCAAACAGAATAAACTTTTTCACGAAGTGATAACAAATAAAGCTCATCATGTAGTAAAGCATCACCCACATAAGCATTATTATACCAAATGGCACACTTGCCATGTCCAAAATGACATTCATAATTATCTTTGTCCAAACAAGAAACACTAATTAAGTTTCTATGACATGATGGAACAAATAAAACATCTCTAAGTAGAAGATTGAATCCGTCAGCTCACTCCAAGGAGATATCACTGACAGCTTCAACTTCTGCTTCAACTCCGTTTGCCACTTCAATGCGTCTTTCGCTTCTTAGCGTAGTTCGCGTCGAATGGAATCCCTGTAAAGAATTTGCAACATGAACAGTTGCTCCGGAATCAATCCACCAAGTGGATTTTGAAAACTGTGTATACAAGGATTCATTGACAAATGAAACTATATTGTTACCTCTTTTTGCCATGACTGACTTCAGCCAAGCAGCGCAGTCTTTTTTGTAATGCCCTTTCTGCTTGCAGTGGAGACACGTGTCTTTGTCCACTGAGAAAGGCTATTGCTGATGCTGATGCTGATAGGGGGCTTTTCCATTCTTTGAAGGAGAACTTTTGTTGTTTTGATTGTAGTTCTTTTTCTTCCAATCCTTCACATAGTTGATTGAACCACCATGTGCGGCTTTGAGTCTGTCCTCTTCTTGGACACACATTGCTATTGTCTTTTTAAAGTCCCATGTTCTAGGTGACATATTATAGTTTACAACAAAAGTTGCAAAATCCTGTGGTAGTGAAGCCATGACCAGGTGGACCAGGAGTGCTGGTTTGATCTCCAGATCCGCATCCATGGGCTTGAGCTTTGCTGCCATATTACTCATCCTGAGGATGTGCTCTCTTATTCCACGACTACCACCTGTGTAGCGTTCTGTCACCAGTTGCTCTAACATCTGGGTGGCATAGATCTTTGAAGAGCCAGTGAACTGGCTCTTTATCTTTGTAAGCAACTCCCCTGCGGAAGTGCACTCTGGAATGGAGCCCACAATGGCGCTCTCAATTGTATTCTTTATAAAAGCCATGCACTTTTTGTTTGCATTGAACCACTTTTGGTTATATATGAGGTAGGAGTGCTCCAAAGGAGCATAGTCCCCCTTCTTTTTAGCCCATGTAGCATCATCATCAGTGGCCTCTCTTACTGGCTCTGTGGGTCTGACCGGCTGTGGTTTCACCACAAGCCAGTCAAGATCAGCACAAATCAATGCCAGTTCAACTTTCTTCCTCCACTCAGTGTGGTTGTCACCTCTGAGTGTCGGAACTTCTTTTAGACAACTCATCAAGTGAAAGCCTCCTGAAATCACAATTTAAGTGACATCAATGAAACAATCATATGCAATAATATAACGTTGGTCAAATTAAACATACAATTGTCTATGCAATTAAATCTATATTACCGTTGGGCAAAATATTAGAGATAAATGCACCTTTAAATTTCAATAATAAAACATGATCATGTTATTAATAACGTTCGTCATAAAAAATAACATAATCATATTTATTTTAATAATCACTTTAACATGCTCTTAAAAACATAATTCCTTTTAAACTTTTATTTTCTTTTAAAGAGCACTAATTATTTATTTACGCAGCGGAAAAACATGAATAAAAATTCACAAACTTTTTAATTTTTACAGAAACTTTTCTTTGATTAAATAAAAGATTCATGAACTTTATTATTTTCTCTGTAAAATTCATGAACATTTCTTTTTCTGAAGTTTTTCTATTTTGAATTTTCAGAAACTTTTTCTGTTACCTTTCTATTTTCTAAACAAAAAATTCCGTTGGAAAAAAATTTGTATAGAAAGACTATTAAATCTGCCCAAAGAATCTGGACAAAACTATCAGCTGGTCTCGGCCTGGCGCGGGAGGGCCGCAGCGGCCCATGGCCTGCTCCTCCGCGCGCTCGCGCGAGCTGGCCTCGCCTCGGCCTGCAGCCCAAGCACGCGTGGGCTGTGCCCGCACCGCCGCTGCCGGCCCGTGCCACTTTTCGGCCCAAAAGCCCACAGGGGGTTAGGGTTCCGATCCGGCCGTTCGTGGAGATTCGACGGTCGACCGTGCGCATCGCTGGATCAAAACCAGCGCCGACCCGTTCCTCCCAAACCCTAGCCCCATTCTCGATCTCTCTCTGTTCCTCTCGCGTGCCGCTCGGCTTCTTCGCCTCTTGCTCCGCGGCGGCGGTTTCTCTAGCGCCCAGCTCGCCGGCGACGGCGGCCAGCGCCACTGCGCCGCTCTGCGCGAGCCTGCCCTTTCCCCCCTCCTTTCCTTTGACAGCGAGCGCGAGAGAGACTCTGCCAAGCCCTCTCCCCCTTGCCGCTCGGGCGTCTCTGCGCCCACAGGCCACCGTGTCGTGCGCCTTCCGCCGGCGACGGCGGCGACAGCCACAGCAGCGCGCTGCGCCGCCCTTTCCTTTTATGATATTTTCCCCTTCCCTCTCCCCCCCCTCTTCTAGCAGCACACACACACACAGAGAGAGAGAGAGAGGTGCGGATCTCTGATGCGGTGGCGCTGCCCCCGTCCCCCTTGCCGGTGTGCACGAGCTCCCGATGGAGAGCGCGCCGCCGTCAAGCGGTGCGGTGGTGGTGCCCTTTTGCCCCCTTGGGAGGTTGTGTTCTTCTTCCTCGCACCTCGGCTTGCCGATGCGTGTGGGGATCGAGAGGAACGGCGCGGCCGAAGTGGCGGCGCAACTTTGTTCTTTTGGGGTTTTTCTTTACTCTGCCCTGCTAGGGCTCTTTGGGGAGGGTGGATTTTCTTTCTGTTTCTCTTTTTACCGAAATCTTCTAGCCCGATCTGGCTATCTGATACCATTGATAGAACCTTAGATCGGAGTGGGCTAGGAGATCCGGTGAACCTACCTTCTCCTGGTGCGGATGAACTCGATCCAGCGCCGGCCATGGTGGTGTGGAGACGGCGGCGATGTGGGCTGAGATGGTGGCGGCGGAGCTTCCCGTCACTGTCAGCGCTAGACCTAAATCGGGTCGGGGTTTTCGGTGGGGAGCCTGGCAACGCGGTTAACCTCGTACTGCGTGCCGCCGGCCCCCACCTCTTTATGTAGCGCTGCGTGACAGGGGCCCGTCAACCATACTGTGGTTGGGCGCCCCCGATCAGGGCGCGGATCAGGGGTCCGTTGGGCCGTTGGGCCCACACGGGAGAGATCAACCTAACATGGGACACCGCATGCATGACATCCCAGTGAAAAAAAAAACTGATTATGTTCCAATGGGTTTGCAACTTTATTTTTTAATAATTGTGCAGCTCGGGTGTTCAAATAAACCAAGGTCCATCACACACCTAACTCTACCGTTAAGCCTCGTGAAAAACATTATTAATTTGTGCCGTCACGTACAACAGCTTTTTCGGTGGAACTTGGAAGTCAGCCACTTCTCTCTCTTTTGGCAATGGAAGTCCACTTAGGAAGCTTCGCAAGACAAAGAATGAGTTGCATCGACTATAAGCATTTTGGGGGTGTTATGAATGCACTGGGTAGCACTGCTAAAAAGCTGTAATCTCTTCTCTTTTCTTGTTTTCCTTTTCCTATTCATATCCTCCTCCTATCTAAAAAGAACTTACCGTTCCCCGTTTTGCTCTTAGTTTCGTATCTCAACTCTCCCGCCCCGCCTAATCTCTAAGAAAACCGGACACTCCACCCCCAACCAGCCTGTTTTGCACCGCAAACAAGTCTCTGAAAAAACCATGGTCACCCAGTGCACGATTGGCCCAATGCACGACCCCCCTATGATCCCACCCTGCAGTCTGCCCTATCACCGTGGAAGATCAAGGTTTTTGATTCCAAAGGAGAAGTTTTTCTCATGGGGCACCCAAATACTCGTTTACCACGGTAACTAAAAAATTCCAACAAAGTTTCAGACGAAATTTAAAACAAAATTTTAAATTCAAATATTTTTAATTTAGATATACATAATTATTGAACCACAGTTTATCGCAAACCACTGGCTAGCCTGTTGGAACAAACCATCGTCTAGGAAGAGAGGTGGCGAGTTTGAAACTTCGTGATCTCAAAGTTGTTTCGCACTACTTAAAAAATAAGGAGAAAAAGGTTACTTGGCTTAGTACTGGTCGTTTGGATTCAAAATTCTAAATAAAATTGTTAATTTTTGCTTGGAACACGTATTTCTCATGAGGGACCGAGAAACACGGTTACCTGGCGGGTTACCGCCAGCAACAAAAACCATCTACAATATCCTACTGTTGCAAGTTACCCCAGCACGGCCGTGCATGATCCTCCCCCCGCATGTTGCCTTAATCGCCTCCCTTTAGCGCGGCTCTACAGGATCCTGCTGCACCATCCATTTAGGGGAGGTCCGGTTCATCAGTGGAGCACGCATCACTCGCATCGGCGCAAAGTTGCAACACGCTTCACCGCCTCCCAACAATCTTGAGAATACTAACACCACGCCACACCACCTCCCAGGAATCAGGAGTGAAGTGCATTGCCTAGACGTCACCGCCACCATTCTACTCATGCGGACGACATGGACCGGATGACATCGCGGCACCACACCCACTTCTATCGTCCATACATGTCACACATGGATTGCATCGCCTGAGAAACAAACGACCTCCCCGACCATTATTTTTGATCCAGTTGTGGACTTGGAGACCATTGGATGCTTGTTCAACTCTTCAATCATGGTGTAGGATGAAGAAGGCCACACACCTCACCAATGAAGAAGACCACACTGGCTAGGAGCAAAGGTGGACACGGTCCGGTCTGGTCCCTTATCGAGCTACTAGTGGGAGACCGGCGGCGAATGATTCGGGCCGAACCTGACTGACCAACTGAACAGTTTGGTTTTCATGGACCGGACCGGCAAGGCTATGGCTCGGGCTGGACCAAGAGGACCAGTTGTGGTCACCGGCGAGGAGCACCTCATGGGGCTATTCTACATGCAAATGTGAGGAGAGCACGTGCAAGTGGTTGCTAGACGGGCTGGGGCGCAGCCGCATGGGAGGTGGTGTGACGGGCTGGACATGGCGGCGCCGGCCGAGGCGCTCCAGGGTGAAGGAAGACGGGATCGCAAGGAGGTGGTTGACGAAGGAGAGAAGCTAGCTTACCTTCTTGTGCCGCTCGGTGAGGACCCAAGGAGGTGGTCGACGATGTGCAGTTGCATCGGGACTTTCTCCGTCCCCCGCGCCCACCATGCTTCGTGGTCGACGGCGACACTTTGGAGATGGGTGGAGCGTGGAGGCTAGGGCTCCTCTGCGCTAGCGAGACGGGCGGTGGCTGGGGCTCCTCCTCTTCCCATAGCGAGATAGGAGGCAGCTGGAGATGGGCGTTGGTGGCGGCGAGGAGCATGGGACTAAGCCGGTGGATGGAGTGAGACGAAAGGCTGGTAACTAAGATAAAATTACATTTCCTGTATCAACATATACAGTGGCAACTAAAGATAAGATCACATTTCCTAGATCAACATAGCTCTAATGACCTTGCGCAGAGCAATGAGAGACCATCAAGGGCAACAGTGGTCATGCTATGATCA